>NC_134503.1:22599226-22899226 GCF_040206685.1 Ascaphus truei
TGTGCGTGCGTGCGGCAGTCAGTCACTGTGTGTGTGTGTGTGCGTGCGTCAGTCACTGTGTGTGTGTGCGCGCGTCAGTCTGTGTGTGTCAGTCGGTCTGTGTGTGTCAGTCGGTGTGTGTGTGTCAGCGCCGGGGAGGGAGGTGAGTGGAACGCCGGGGAGGTGATGTGAGGGGAGCACCGGGGAGGGGAGTGGAGTCAGCGCCGGGGAGGGGAAATAAGTGAGCGGCGGGGAGGGGAGGTGAGTCAGCGCCGGGGAGGTGAGTCAGGGGAGGGGAGGTGAGTGAGCGCCGGGGAGGTGAGTGAGCGGCGGGGAGGTGAGTGAGCGCCTGGGAGGGGAGGTGAGTCAGCGCCGGGGAGGGAGATGAGTGGAGCGCCGGGGAGGTGATGTGAGTGGAGCGCCGGGGAGGGGAGCACCGGGGAGGGGAGCCAGGGGAGGGGAGGTGAGTCAGCGGCGGGGAGGGGAGGTGAGTCAGCGCCGTGGAGGTGAATGAGCGCCGGGGAGGTGATGTGAGTGGAGCGCCGGGGAGGGGAGCACCGGGGAGGGGAGCCAGGGGAGGGGAGGTGAGTCAGGGGAGGGGAGGTGAGTCAGCGCCGTGGAGGTGAATGAGCGGCGGGGAGGGAGGTGAGTGTGATGGGGGGGGTAGGAGGTGTGTGTGTATACCCGGCGTTGGCCGGAGGCAGGGAGGGGGGGCGTGAAAGGCAGGGGGAGTGAGCGCCGGGGAGGGGAGTCAGCGCGGGGGAGGGAGGTGAGTGTGATGGGGGGGAGGAGAGGTGTGTGTGTGTATGTATACCCGGCGTTGGCCGGAGGCAGGGTGGGGGGGCGTAAAAGGCAGGGGGGGGCGTAAAAGGCAGGGGGGGGCGTAAAAGGCAGGGGGGGCGTCAAAGGCAGGGGTAGTGAGCGCCGGGGAGGGGAAGTGAGTCAGCGCCGGGGAGGGAGGTGAGTGTGATGGGGGGGAGGAGAGGTGTGTGTGTGTGTGTATACCCGGCGTTGCCCGGAGGCAGGGTGGGGGGCGTCAAAGGCAGGGGGGGGCGTCAAAGGCAGGGGGGGGCTTCAAAGGCAGGAGGGGGGGGGGCGTCATAGGCATGGATTCCTCCCCCTGCATTTCCTCACCTGGCAGCATGCCGCGCTCCTCGGGCTGCCACTGGTTGTCTCCCCCCTCGTGGCCTCCGCCGACTCCCGGTGGCACAAAGGAGGTATTAACTCCCTGCCGCCCTCCTCCTGCTCCTCGGGGATGTTGAGCCGTAGAGATCGTGCTCTGGGAGGTGTGGGGGAGGGGGGGTAGGTGGGGGGGGGGAGAAGTGGGGGGGGTGGAAGTGGGGGGAGCGACACACATGCGACACCTACCTGTACTTCCGGGCGCCGCCATCTTCTCACTCGGCGCCGCGAGGGAGGAAGGGGGGTCCTTCCGGGCGCCGCCATCTTAGGCGCCGCGAGGCAGCCTGCCTGTTCCAGTTGGAGCGGCGGCAGGGAGGGAGAGAGGTGAGTTGGAGCGCCGAGGGGGAGAGGTGAGTTGGAAAGTTAAATTTCCCGCTCCCTTCTCTCTCCCTCTTTCTCCGTTCTCCCCATAGGGGAGGGACGAACAGTGGACAGGAGGGGGGGGGGGGACGAACAGTGGACAGGAGGGGGACGGACGGACAGTGGACAGGAGGGGGGGGGGACGGACAATGGACAGGAGGGGGGACGGGGACAGTGGACAGGAGGGGGGGCAGTGGACAGGAGGGGGAGCAGTGGACAGGAGGGGGGGGGCAGTGGACAGGGGGGGGCAGTGGACAGGAGGGGGGGGGGGCAGTGGACAGGAGGGGGGGGCAGTGGACAGGAGGGGGGGGCAGTGGACAGGAGGGGGGGGCAGTGGACAGGAGGGGGGGGGCAGTGGACAGGAGGGGGGGGGCAGTGGACAGGAGGGGGGGGGGGCAGTGGACAGGAGGGGGGGGGGCAGTGGACAGGAGGGGGGGGGCAGTGGACAGGAGGGGGGGGGCAGTGGACAGGAGGGGGGGGCAGTGGACAGGAGGGGGGGCAGTGGACAGGAGGGGGGGCAGTGGACAGGAGGGGGGGGCAGTGGACAGGAGGGGGGGCAGTGGACAGGAGGGGGGGGCAGTGGACAGGAGGGGGGGGCAGTGGACAGGAGGGGGGGGCAGTGGACAGGAGGGGGGGGCAGTGGACAGGAGGGGAGGAAGTGGACAGGAGGGGGGGCAGTGGACAGGAAGGGGGGGCAGTGGACAGGAGGGGGGGGCAGTGGACAGGAGGGGGGGGCAGTGGACAGGAGTGGGGGGCAGTGGACAGGAGGGGGGGGGCAGTGGACAGGAGGGGGGGGGGCAGTGGACAGGAGTGGGGGGCAGTGGACAGGAGGGGGGGGGGCAGTGGACAGGAGGGGGGGGGCAGTGGACAGGAGGGGGGAGCAGTGGACAGGAGCGGGGGGGGAAGTGGACAGGAGCGGGGGGGAAGTGGACAGGAGCGGGGGGAAGTGGACAGGAGGGGGGGGGAAGTGGACAGGAGGGGGGGGCAGTGGACAGGAGGGGGGGGGAAGTGGACAGGAGGGGGGGTCAGTGGACAGGAGGGGGGGGGCAGTGGACAGGAGGGGGGGGGCAGTGGACAGGAGGGGGGGGGCAGTGGACAGGAGGGGGGGGGGCAGTGGACAGGAGGGGGGGGGCAGTGGACAGGAGGGGGGGGGGGCAGTGGACAGGAGGGGGGGGGGGCAGTGGACAGGAGGGGGGGGGGCAGTGGACAGGAGGGGGGGGGCAGTGGACAGGAGGGGGGGGGGCAGTGGACAGGAGGGGGGGGCAGTGGATAGGCAGGGGGGGGCAGTGGATAGGCAGCGTGGGGGCAGTGGACAGGAGGGGGGGGGGAGTGGACAGGAGGGGGGGCTGTGGACAGGAGGGGGGGCGGGCAGTGGACAGGAGGGGGGGGGCAGTGGACAGGAGGGGGGGGGCAGTGGACAGGAGGGGGGGGGGCAGTGGACAGGAGGGGGGGACAGTGACACACACACACACACCTCAGTCCCGTGATGCGCCCTTTCTCAGTTCCGTTTGGTGCCGGAGGTGGGGGGAGCGACACACACGCGACACCTACCTGTACTTCCGGGCGCCACCATCTTCTGACTCGGCGCCGCGAGGGAGGAAGGGGGTCCTTCCGGCCGCCGCCATCTTAGGCGCCGCGTGGCAGCCTGCCTGTTCCCCCGCCGGGGAGGGAGAGGTGAGTTGGAGTGGGGAGGGGGAGAGGTGAGTTGGAGCGGGGAGGGGGAGAGGTGAGTTGAAGCGGGGAGGGGGAGAGGTGAGTTGGAGCGGGGAGGGGAGAGGTGAGTTGGAGCGGGGAGGGGGAGAGGTGAGTTGGAGCGCCGCTGGGGAGGGAGAGAGGTGAGTTGGAGCGGGGAGGGGGGAGAGGTGAGTTGGAGCGGGGAGGGGGAGAGGTGAGTTGGAGCGGGGAGGGGGAGAGGTGAGTTGGAGCGCCGCTGGGGAGGGGGAGAGGTGAGTTGGAGCGGGGAGGGGGAGAGGTGAGTTGGAGAGGTGTGTGTGTGTGTGTGTGGCGCCGAGCCTAGGGGAAGAGAGTGGCAGTTGGGTGACGTCACACCCACCAATCTGATTGGCCAGAGGCTGAGGACCAATCAGATTCACCGCAGCTAGTACCAACCTTTCGATTTTATATATTAAGATGTACTCAGGCTATTGTTTTGGGTATTGTACAGGTTGTAATGATATTACTGTGTTTATATCAGCACATCTCCCCTCAGCACAGTGTGTGGCAGACAATAACAATATATATTCACACAATGTGATATAAAATCACAAGGTGAGGAGGCCGACCCGCCACCGTGACAGGGGGCACTTTCCCACCCATTTCCCTGCAGATCTGCGCTATGTGTAACCTGTCTGTAATACAAATACACCCAAACACAGCGGGTCCGGGAAAAAAAATATATATATATTGTAACGCACCGAGGAAATATATCGCATTGTAAAATACAAACCGTCCCAAACAAAAACAGCACCGAGTTTATCTCCGAAAAATAACTCCATTGCTGTTTGTTCTGTGATCTATATGGTGCGGTTATTCTGGGTTTACAGGTGACACTTTGGTGAGTAAAAGAAACCCCCCCAAACGTTATGACATCACGCCTGAGGTTATTACATCACGCATGAATCCAGTGGTGTAATGTCAGGATAACGCAATGTTATTTAAGTCACAACCAAACTCTGTAATAGGGCATATAGGGAAATAAGAGGGGTATTTAGGTCATACCTTAACCTGGCATTCCTCCCATCCACGCACTGAAATAAAACGTTGATGTTGTTTTTGTCATATATCAGCGTCTGTCCAGGGTGGAATGCCAGCTTTGGGTATGACTGCTGAAATATCTCGGGCGAAACGCGCGTGGGGCGTATCGATACCATTGACACTATGTAGGACGCCAGATTCGGGGGTTCCGGAACACGTGGATGTTGCAATGCTTCCAAACAACATGGATGACCCACAGCTTCTAGAACCGAGAGCTGCTGAGACAGAGACATTTTGCAATTATCTGGACTTTCAGAGTTGGAGGGAACAATTGTGTTCCGGTTCCTGGTCCACACTCCATGAGGATACCCGTTATTTATTCACATTCATTATTAGATATCCATACCTTATTATGAGCCTCTTGTACCTGCTAGTTATACAGCTTGGCATCATGCATTCATCTATATGGTTATATATTATGTGAGCTAGTTTTTTGGTACCCGGGTTAGTGTTTTTTGGTACCCAGGTTAGTGGGGGGTTTTATGTACCCGGGTTAGTGTTTTTTGGTACCCGGGTTAGTGTTTTTTGGTACCCAGGTTAGTGGGGGGTTTTATGTACCCGGGCTAGTGTTTTTTGGTACCCGGGTTAGTGTTTTTTGGTACCTTGGCTAGTGTTTTTTTGGTACCCGGGTTAGTGTTTTTTTTGGTACCCGGTTTAGTGTTTTTTTGGTACCCGGGCTAGTGGTTTTTTTGGTACCCGGTTTAGTGTTTTTTGGTACCCGGGTTAGTGTTTTTTGGTACCCGGGTTAGTGGGTTTTTTTTGTACCCGGGCTAGTGTTTTTTTTTTGTACCCGGGCTAGTGTTTTTTGGTACCTGGGTTAGTGACTTTTGGTACCCGGGTTAGTGGGTTTTTTTTGGTACCCGGGCTAGTGTTTTTTTTTGGTACCCGGGTTAGTGTTTTTTGGCACCCGGGTTAGTGGTTTTTTTTTGGTACCCGGGTTAGTGTTTTTTGGTACCCGGGTTAGTGTTTTTTTTGGTACCCGGGTTAGTGTTTTTTGGTACCCGGGCTAGTGTTTTTTTTTTTTGGTACCCGGGCTAGTGTGTTTTTTTTTTTGGTACCCGGGCTAGTGTTTTTTGGTACTTGGTTAGTGGGTTTTTTGGTACCCTGGTTAGTGTTTTTTGGTACCCGGGTTAGTGGGTTTTTTTTGTACCCGGGTTAGTGTTTTTTTGGTACATGGGTTAGGTTTTTTCTGGTACCCGGGTTAGTGTTTTTTACTATTTATTTTATTTATTTATAAAATATTTTACCAGGAAGTAATACATTGAGAATTACCTCTCGCTTTTAAGTATGTCCGGGGCCTAGAGTTATGATGACAAATAATGCATTGTTACAAATACATAGTGAACAGGGTGTACATTATATACAAGACATTGCATGCACAGTTAGAGATAATATATGTTATAGGTGTATGTAACAGTTACAGACCAGATTACAATGTGAGGCAGCTTTAGTTTTGAAATAACTTAGACTGGTGGTGGCTGTGAGTACCCAGGTTAGTGTTTTTTTGGTACCCGGGTTAGTGTTTTTTGGTACCCGGGTTAGTGTTTTGGCATGTTAAGGAACACTTGTGATCCTGTTACATTACCATCCAGCCTCAGCATCATTTTGGTTCCTTTCAGCTGCTAGCCATAGTCATTGGTTTTAATTGTACTTTGATATTGTTGCACTTTGAGTGTTTTTTGTAATGTGAGGACTTATTATGTTGTAGGGCAGTGTTTTTCAACCAGGGTTCCTAGGAACCCTTGGGTTCCCCAGGCATCTCTAAAAGGTTCCCTGCAGTTTTCTGGTCATTTGAAAATTGTACCGAATGCAGAAGAATTTACAATGCATCTGAGCACAGATGCGCTATTAGAGAGGGTTGGGGTTCCCTATAATGCATCTGATCTCAGACGCGCTATTAGAGAGGGTTGGGGTTCCTTACAATGCTTCTGATCACAGACACGCTATTAGAGAGGGTTGGGGTTCCTTACAATGCATCTGAGCACAGACGCTCTATTAGAGAGGGTTGGGGGTTCCTCAGAATTTAAGTTGGGGTTCCTTATCCAAAACAAGGTTGGAAAACAGTGCCGTAGGGTGTCTTTTTGAAGTGAAACTTCTTTGCCGGCAGAAGTGAATTTCCTCCGTTGGAGACGGAAGTAAGGTCGCGGACGTGACGTCATGTGGGTAGAGAGGCAGTCTGTGTGCGACAGTGTGGGCAAAAGTCTGTTGTATCCGATGTAGCTGTCAGTGTGACGCGCATGCGCAGCCACCATGCACAGTAGCCGTCAGCTCGACGCACATGCGCACAGCAGGGTCCTCGGGCCTTTGCACATGCGCAGAAGAATACTCCGGATCGTCTCCAGCACGCATGCACAGAGGCCTCTGTAGCGCGGCAGCCCTCAGCGCGTCGCGCTTTGACAGCAGCACCAGAGGAAAAGAGGACACAGAGCCGAGACCAACCCACAGTCACACACATTGTCACACAGACAGAAACACACACGGTGTCACACGACACACTGTCACACACACACTCACATACAGTTACACACACACACAGTGTCACACCACACGCTGTCACACACACACACACACTGTCACACACATACACACGGTCACACACTGTCTCACACACACACACACGAGGAATTCACAATTAGTGCAAATAGCTAATACAGGGGGGGTGCCGCACACACGCGTTCTCAGTCAAAAATGTTTGCGTTTTGTCAATGAAATTGTATTTCGATTTTTAATTAAAAACATCACCAACACAAATACAATTTCTGTGACAAAAGACAAAGAAGTTTCACTTAAAATGCGCGTGCTCGGCACACACACAATTTTTTTTTTCCACATGGAATGTGTCTGTTGGGATAATAAATAGGCATTTAATTTTATCCTTGAGTACTCCACTTGTGGGATCACTTGGTTTTCTTGACTCTTAGGTAACGTATTTGAATATATCGTTTGATCTCACGCAGCACCATAATTTGTCACACCGTTTCGCCATAAACACATTTATTATATCATTAGCACAGGAACAACGTTTTTTGTTTATGACTTGAATAACGTTATTAACAATACGGGGAGCATTGGATTATTTCGCTGCCGGCCCATTTGGTTATCATTTGTACATATTCCCTAACATCCAGTCTGTATAATGCTGAGAAAGCATTAAATAGCTTTCATGCCGCGTGGTTTTTATTTAACCTGTACTGGAGGTCACGTGGATCTGTTCCGTGGTCCAGCAAAGACCGGGGGAAACTCAACACCAAACACAAAATGGCAGTGGGGTCAGGGCTTAGCACAGCAACCAATCGTTCAAACATGACGATGCGGCATTCACTTGGTGAGCCTACAGCCATGTTTGTAGTCCAGCAGCCATGTTTTTAGTCCAGCAGCCATGTTTTTAGTCCAGCAGCCAAAAGGCAAACATTGGGGGACATGGATGAACTTGTGTTTCAGGTAAAATTGAAAAAATATATCCATTTGAGGGAACCTGCTGCTTTAACTTTAGGTAACATTACGGTATTTTCTTAGTACTTACAGCTTTACTGTGACGTAATGTTAAATATCCTAACAGGGCTTAGTGAGTCTGAGCTTTTGTGTTTCAAGAATGTTACAGATGATTAAATATCACATTCACACATAATACACATAAGTTTACTGCTTAATATATTCTTATTGTACATATATACATGTTAATCTTAGTAATGTGTGTGATATTGATGTACATATATACATGTTAATCTTAGTAATGTGTGTGATAGTGAGGTACATATTACATATATACATGTTAATCTTAGTAATGTGTGTGATAGTGAGGTACATATTACTTATATACATGTTAAGTTTAGTAATGTGTGCGATCATATTACATATATATATGTTAAGCTTAGTAATGTCTATGATAGGAATATGCATATATATGTTAATCATGGTAATGTACATTTTACATATATATGTTAATCTTAGTAATATGTGCGATAGTGATGTACATATTACATATACATGTTAATCTTAGTAATGTGTGCGATATTGATGTACATATTACATATACATGTTAATCTTAGTAGGATTCCAGTCAGTATTCAGAAGACGGCATAGTACTGAAACAGCTCTGGTCTGTGTCCTAACTCAGCGGTGCGCAAACTGGGGGGCAGGGGCGCGAGACTCTCTGCGGGGGGCGCAGGGTTTACAGAGGCCCCGCGCGCTTCCCAAAGGAACTTAAATTAAGTGTCGGGGGAGCTGCAGGGCCTCTGTAAGCCTTTACTTGCCTTGGCTCCGGCGGCTTCCTTCCCCCGTCGCCATGGCAACGCGGTGTCAAATGATGCAGCGAGGTCATGTGACATCACGTTGCTATGGCAACGTGACTTCATGACGCCGGAGTGGAGGTGAGGGGGGGCGCGGGAGTGAGGAGACCGTCGGCAGGGGGGCGCAGGGAAAAAAGTTTGCGCCCCCCTTTGCTAACTGAGCTCCTAATGGTCAGAGACAGAGGTGACTGTTCTGTCTTAGTACTCCTTGACCTGTCTACAGCATTTGATACCGTGAACTATGGGATTTTAATTGAGCGCCTGAAGGATTTCTGTGGACTGGGTGGCACTGTTCTCAGCTGATTCAGATCCTTTCTAACTGGCAGATCACAGAGAGTATCTTCAGGAGTGCACTCCTCTGCACCAAAGCCCCTGTCATATTGAGTGTCCTCAGGGTTCTACCCTATCTCCTATGTTGTTCGCAGTGTACATGCTGCCACTAGGTGACATTATCAGAAGGCATGGCCTGGTTTATCACTACTATGCAGATGACATTCAACTCTACTTGTCCTTTGCACCGTGTACTAAGGACCCATTATCAGGCATCAATTGATGTTTATTTGAGCTCCTATAATGGATGAGGTTCCAGTTGGTTGAGGTTGAATCCTGATAAGACAGAAGTGCTCATGGTGGATGCTCACCCTCGGAAGACAACAAGACTGCAGCTAGGTCAAAACACTGGCCTTAGACCGTGATTACACCAACAAATGCCGGCGGCATCGCATAGTGCGACGCCGTGCGGCTCAAAAACTATGAATCCAATGACGGCAAACATACCTGTAGCGGCGTGTGCACTGCCTGGAGCTGCAGGGCGGACGACTGGAGAGGAGACAGAGGAATTTGTTATTGGCCGGCGATGGTCCCGTCACGTGAGCGAACCGGTCACGGCCACACCTCCTGTCTTCTCTGCTTGTTCACATGCCGCTCGGTGGCAGCGTAATGGTGACGTCACCAGATCACGCTGCCGCCCGGCGGCATCTGGTATAATTAAGGCTTTAAGCTTGGGGGCTCCCAGCGGCTAAACTCTGTTCATGTGCGGAATTTTGGTGTTGTCCTTGACTGTGACTTGACCCTTAAACATCAGGTGTCGGGCGTGATCAAATCTTTATTCATCCATCTGAAGAACATAGCCAGGATTAAGCACTTGATCCCCCCAGAGGATCTTACTGCACTTGTCCATAACATTGTGTCCTCACGCTTGGACTACTGCAATGCACTCTACCTGGGTCTTCTGGAAAAAGAGCTGCGCCGCCTGCAGCTGGTGCAGAATGCTGCGGTCAGGTTGTTAACTAACCAGACCCCTTCTTGCCACATGAAACATGTTCTCCATTCTCTGCTATGCTTTGCATGTCAACAAGCCAATCTTGAAATACATTTTGTTTGTATGTTTAGTTAACAACCTGGCCGCAGCATTCTTCACCAGCTGCAGGCGGTGCAGCTCTTTTTCCGGAAGATCCAGGTAGAGTGCATTGCAGTAGTCCAGACATGAGGACAAAGGCATGGGCAAACGAAATAAGATCCTCTGGGGGGGATCAAGTGCTTAATCCTGGCTATGTTCTTTAGGTAGAAGAATTAATATTTGATCATGGCTGACACCTAATATTTGAAGGTCAAGTCACAGTCAAAGATAGCACCAAGATTCTACACACAGACAAGAGTTTAGTAGCTGGAAACCTCCAAGCTTAAGGCCAGTGTGTTGATCTAGCTTCAGTCTTGTTGTCTTCTGACAGTGTCTCATCAGGATTTAACCAACATCAACCAACTGGAGCTCATCCACTCTAGGAACTCAGATAAATATCTATTGATGCCTGATAATGGGTCCTTAGTACACGGTGCAAAGGAAAAGTAGAGTTGAGTGTCATCTGCATAGCAGTGATAACCCAGGCCATGCCTTCTTATTATGTCACCCAGTAGCAGCATGTACACTGCAAACAACATAGGAGATGGGATACAACCCTGCAGCACTCCACATGACAGGGGCACTGGTGCAGAGGAGTACTCTTCTGAAGATACTCTGTGACCTGCCAGTGAGAGAGGATCTGAAACAGCTGAGAACTGTGCTACCCAGTCCATAGAAATCCTTCAGGCGCTCCATTAAGATCTCATGGTCCATGGTATCAAATGTTGCTAGGAGGTCAAGGAGTACTAAGACTGAACAGTCACCTCTGTCTCTCACCATCAGGAGATCAGTTAGCACATGGACCAGAGCTGTTTTAGTACTATGCCGTCTACTAAATTGTGACTGGAATGGGTCATAAATGTCATGGCTTGATAGACGGTTTTACCAGTTAAGTTGCCACCACTTTCTCAATAACCTTCCTTAAGAAAGGAAGGTTTGATTCAGGCCTGTAATTCACCATTCAGCGGTTCGGGAAAGATCCTCGTCTGCAAAGAGCACAGGACCATTTTGGCAAACACTGGGCCGATAACATCAACACAGCCTAAGAGAAGGCATGTTGGGACTGGGTCAAAATCACAGATAGTGGGATGCAAGCCCTGGATTGTTTTCACAAGGTCTTGTACATCCAGATGGTCAAAGCTAGTCAATGAAGCCAAAGAACCTGCATGGCACCATGACACTTATTAGATAGCCCAGTCGGGACCCCAGCCCGGATGGAGGCTATTTTATCATAGACGAAGATAACAAAGTCATCACAACGGGACTGTGAAAAGGCTTCACCAGACTGCAGACATGCTGGCTTGCAGAGCTTCTCAACTGTGTTGAAAAGCTGAGCTGGTCTATTGTCCACTGTCATGTGACAGAGACTCTGGCTTCTTACTAGTAATTGTATTTCGTGATGTGGTCAATCAGTTTCAGCTGGTCCTCAAGCATGCAAGACTTCCGCCAGCGCCGTTCAAGCCACGACCCTTCTTCATTTCCCTAATAGAACTGTCAAACCAAGGGGTGTGTGAGGTGAGGGGTTGTATGCGAACAGGAGCAATAGTATCTATTGCGGCCCCCAAATCTCTTGTAGTAATTTACAGGAGCACTGGTATCCATGCAGGCACTTAATATATTGGAGAAATTCACTTTGCCATCAGGCCCTGGGGGGTCACGCCCCTCAATGGTCGATACCTGGTCACCTCCATGGGAGAGGGCCTATTTGTGGGGAGGGCTGTGATTGAGAACAAAATTGAGTGGTGGTCTAACCAGAAAACTGGGTCTCTTGTTAGGTTGGAGATTTCTAAACACGGTCTGGAAAACAAGATCAAGTGTGTGTCCATGTCTATCATCGACCCTGGCATTGAAATCCCCCAAGATAAGCCATCTGGGGGGCTCCAGGACTAGGCCAACAAACTAGGTACTGTATGCAATTTCCTGTAAAAATACCTTCCTATCTCCAGGTGAAGATGAGAAGGACTCTAAACCCCACACTGGTAGCACTGTGAGCAGCAATACACTCAAATGATTGTTAGCCCCACTGGGAGGGCCCTAACATACACCTCATCCCCTACGCCCCTATCTTGAGCACCGAATCACATAATCATTTGTTGGGGCAGCAGCTTCTAAAATGGGAGCTGCGTTTTCATCTAGCCACGTCTCTGTGATTCATGTTATGTCTAATAATTCAATAAGGTCAGCTATAACAGCTGTCTTGTTCCTAATAGATCTGGCATTACATAAGACAGTTCTAATAGGACACACCAGGGGCCTGAGATAGTGTTCTGTTCATTCCGTGTAGAATCTTTGGGGATGGGAATCAAGCAGCAGGGGCTCCTAATTCTGTACCCTGTACTATAAATTGGACACCACTTCTGTCTCCTCTCTGACAGTGTGGGTGAGCAGGAGGGTATACATGTTAATCTTATTAATGTGTGTGATCGTGATGTACATAGATGCATGTTAAGCTTAGTAATGTGTGTGATAGTGATGTACATGTTAAGCTTAGTAATGTACATATATACATGTTAAGCTTAGTAATGTGTGTGATAGTGATGTTCATACATACATGTTAAACTTAGTAATGTGTGTAAAGGTGAGCCCTGCCAGGTGTTCATAAAAAGATGTTGGCCCTTTCCCTTTACTCTTACACTTTACACTTTACAGCTATTTTTTTAAAACTTCACCCTGATATTGTTTTATTGCATTATACCGTGTGTAGCTTAATACATTATACACTATGCAATCTATAATCACCAGTGAGACTTTGGACTAGTTCTGACGGTGACGTCTCTTTCCTGCTTCCCCCTCTCCGGCCCAAAGGCCAGTGTTGATTTGTCTGGAACAATATTTCCACTTCTGTCACCTTCTTCTTCTTTTGCTGTGTCCGTTATCTGTGGAGAGGCTAGTTAGGCTTCACTCCGTCTGGGAGCCGGTTCACACCTTGGAACACTGATTGGCCGATTTGATTTTCTAATCCGCTCTTCACACCTCCATTCCTGATTAGCTGGTGCCTAATCCTTGGTTTGGCTGACTCGTTCGGATCCACTCTGCATGGGAGCCGGTACACACCTCGAACACAAATTAGTGGGAATGGAATCCCGAGCTCAGCTTTGTATCCAGCGCACACACCTCCGTCCTGATTGGATGAGTCCACAAATTCCGGCATTTGCACCGCAAAACACTGCTGGGCCTAACCCAGCCCGGGCCTACATTTGGTGGACTAGTGTGCGGGGTAAGCTTAACGCTACCATAAGCCTCACAATTGGAGTTTAATCAATTGAAACCTAAACTCCAAGCTTTTGCTCTAAGGACTTTCTTCCGAGACCTCATGAACCTTTAACCTCTGCACAGACACAGCCAAGTTTGTGGGGCAAGCCTCTCGCCTCTCAGTTTTAGGCATTTTTTTTGTTGTATGTCCCTCTTTTATTGTCCTTGCCTGTCTTGCCATGCCCCCTTGTGTACCGCTTCTTATTAAAAATCCTTTTGTTTAATAGCGATCTTGACTTTACTGATTGTTAGCTGACATGCTCCGTGTAACTCTACTCACTGTAAGCTGTTGGGCCTTTGCTGGAGCTTTCTGGTAGCCTTCGGTTGGCTGGTCAGCTCCATTGTCCTTAGAAACTATTGTTTTGTAGTCCTAGCTCTTGTGAGATACTGTGGAGTCCTGGTGGTGGGTCGCCTTGTGGAGGGAGCAGGGGGCCCTGCCGAGTAGTGGCACGTCTTTCTTTGTGCAGCTGGCACTGAATTCCTTCGCGGTCTCTAATGACCAAGGCGCTGTCCCGGCCGACGGAATCTTTGTCACCATTGTCAGTCTTTGTTAAACGGTCGTGGAAGAAAGGAGTTCCGGCGCCACAGCCAGTGACAAACATCAAGGTACTTCCGGGTTCGTAGAAAAAACTTTATTGAAGCCTCACAAACACACGGCTATACCACGATCTACCCCTCAACGCGTTTCACGCTATAGAACAGCGCTGTTGAATTTTGGGTTTGTGGGGGGGGGGGGGTGAGTTTTTGGTGGGGGGGGTGAATTGTTGGTGGTTGGGGGGTGGTGATTTTTTTGTTGGGTGGGGGGGTGAATTTTTTGTGGGTGGGGGAGCCGATTTTTTGGTGGGTGGGGGAGGGTGATTTTTGGTGTGATGGTGGGGGTTGTGAATTCTGGGTGTGGGTGGGGGTTGTGAATCCTGGGTGTGTAGGGGGGGGTGAATCTTGGCTGTGTGTGGGTGGCTGACATCTTCCCCCCGCAGCCCCCATACCTCAGGCGGAGGCCTGAAGATAGCGGGCGGCCAGGCCGGCATTCCCCCCCCCTGAATCTTTCCCCCCCCCCCCGCACCTCCCATATCTCATGTGGCGGCATGAAGATAGTGGGCAGGCCAGCACCTCCTCCCCCCCCCCCTCCACACCTCCCATATTTCACGCGGTAGCATGGAAATAGCTAGCGGCCCGGCAACCGGCGATAGGAATGTGCAGTGACGGGTAGCGGGGAGGTGAGCTGCAGGTGAGGGGGTGATGGAGGGGAGGGAGCCGGCGGGAGGTGAGCTTGTGGAGAGGAACCTTTGGGGAGGCGGCAGGGTGGGTGGGAGTCATTACCTCGGCGTCGGCCCTGAGGGAGGCGGTAGGAATGTGCAGTGGCGGCTAACGGGAGGTAGTGGGGAGGTGAGGGGGGTGATGGAGGGGGGGGGAGCCGGCGTGAGGTGAGCTTTGGATGATGGCGGGGGGATCCAGCGACCCAGGCCGCGGGGCGAATAGAAGAGTGGCCGGGTGGTTGTGCGTGTGTATGTGTCCCCAGCCAAGCAAGCAAGCCAATGAGAGGCGTGCGGGGGCGGGTCCGGGCCACGGACCAATCTGATTGGCCAGAGGGTGAGTGACAGACCAACTGACCAATCAGATTGCCCATAAGCACAGCAAATATACAACGTTTTCAAAAATATATATAGATATATACACATACATATATATATACACACACACCAGTATTGGGCATACCCCAATACATTAGTGGCATAATCAGGCGAGTGCACGCATCATAGACATAAAGTAAAGCAAAAGATCCAGGCAATAGACGAGGCCACACATATAGGTGTAAAAAATTGTATATTTGTACAGCATGAACCAATGTTTCGGTCCCCAGAACGGGCCTTCATCAGGGTTGTGTCAGGCGAGTGATGAGAGCGCCACACCTCTGGAATGCCCTTCCTCTCAATAACCGATAGTACCCTCTCTATCCACCTTAAAACACACCTGCTTACGGAAGTATATGAGTAGCTCCGTGGCTAATACTATACACCTGATACATAAAGCTTGGCCCCCTGCAGATGCACTTACCAGAATTCCCTCCTACTGTCTCTGTACGTTCTTCATACCTACCAAATAGATTGTAAGCTCTTCGGAGCAGAGACTCCTTTTCCTAAATGTCACTTTTGTGTCTGAAGCACTTCTCCTCTCTGTGTTATTTATATTATTTTTTATTTATATGATTATCACGTGTATTACTACTGCGACGCACTATGTACATTAATGGCGCTGTATAAATAAAGACATACAATGAGACAGAATATATACAGTCTCCTTCGAGGTTGCACGTCCGGCCCATTGTATCATTGTATTTATTCTGTCACATCACTCGCCTGACACCTTCCCTTATGAAAGCCCTGTTTTGGGACCGAAATGTTGGTTCATTTTGTATTAAATCCACTATTTTTTTTACACCTAATTGAGATGTGCTGCCTCATTTTTTGCCTGGATCTGTGGGGTTGGGTAACGTATTGCTATATATATTTAATGCATGTTCTTCCTCTACCTATTTAATAACAGATATTTATTAATAATCATTACATTTCCTTACAATCGTCACATTTGATTGCTATTGCAGATAAGTTGTGTAATCATTGCTTAACCTCTTCAATGCCAGAGGGGTGCAATGTTTTGCAGTCTCCTTTGGAAGCAGAAATGTTAACCCTTTCACTGCTGGATTTCTTGCCTCAGAGAGGCTCGTTGTTAGCTTGAACTGTTGCACCGGCTGTAACATGACACGCTGTGGTCTCGCTATCACTGTACCAAGGCTGAATCCGACTTGCCGATATGTAAAGCACACCTGCTGCACTCCACTTGTGGGCATACTGTTGTTTTGCTGAGCTGGGGAAGCCAGGCATGTCTGCAAAGGCGGTTCTGCTCTTCTGAGCATCCCTTGTGACTAGGGTGCCTGGTGGCTTCTCAAAAAATACTGGACACAATGGTGAAAGGTGTGAAGCGCTCGAGACACACACACCTCTCTCCATGCTGTTTCATCCCCTCCTTTGCCCCACCCCCAGGCTGCTGACACCTCCCCCTGGTTGACTACATTACCCAGCAGCAGCCAATCAGGATGGAGGAAGCTGCCCAGACCCCTAGCAACAGCACTGCTCTTTCCTTGCTCGGGGAAATCCCGCGGCCCCCCAAGCCGGTCAGGTCACTATGTCCAGAGAGGTAATACTGGTATGCACATACATGGCCAGAGAGTAATACTGGTATACACATACACGCCCAGAGAGGTAATACCGGTCAGTATACACATACACGCCCAGAGAGGTAATACCGGTCAGTATACACATACACGCCCAGAGAGGTAATACTGGACACATACATGTCTCGCTCATGTTACACGTACATGTCCTGTATTACCTCTCATTTTTTACTGGACAGAGTGTCCAAATACTGGATCGTCCGGTTCAATACTGGACACCTGGAAACCCTACGATGAGTTGTGACATGTGCAGGCTGTTCTCTGTGGAGGGACGCACAAGCATGAGCCATCTCAGGGGGTTATGGAGACGTATACATTGGTCTCATGGACTGTCACAGGGACATATTGTCTTTGTGAAGCGCTGAGTACACTGTCAGCGCTATATAAATGAAGATATGACAGACTGTATGTATACAGTATGTCATATCTCAGAAGCAAGTGTGCCGCCCCTGGGACTACAAGGGAAAATGCCTTTTTATTCTTCATGTGGGCCCAGCGACTCCTTAGAAAAACATTATCTTGCAAGCCCCGTCCTGCACAGAATGATCTCTTGAGTCCAGATATAAAAACCCTTATTCCATGTTTATTTTGTTCTATAAGAGCCAGGGAAAGAGGAATTCTTTTGTTTATATAAACATTTTTTTCCAGAAAGAGAGCTTGAAGCAGTCACAATCTGCAGAAAATCACTGTGTGTCAAACATTGCTTTCCACGTTGGCTGCACCTCATGTAAGAAACTTGCTAGACAGGTGATTCACAGGGCCGTCCCTGACATAAGCACATGACATGTCACTCCCAAGTGACAGAGCCAGCCTGCCTGCTATCTGTCAGGGAATGATATGCATGTGGGTGAGGAGTCAGAAGGACTTGTTTTCACCATGATAAGGTTTCTCTCACGATGGTGATTCACGTTGGGCACCTCCTCTTCCTTGTTTAGGTGTTAGTGTCTGACTTCTGTGACAATCAGGTTAAACCGGTCACAAACACTCTCCCCATTCCACAAACCGCACCAGGTAAAGGCTCGGCATCAATAACAGCAAAATGGTCACAATAACACCCCCTTCTTATAGTCAACTCCCCTGTAGGGGAATCATTATTATATTTTTTTCTGCTATTAATAACTATATTATAATCAAATAGCTTATGTATATATACACACACACATTCAGGATAGAAAATGGTAGAATAAGAGGTTAATTTCATGTATTTTATGAGTTTGTTTGTTGGCACTGGTAATCTCACAATATTAAAAGCAGCAGTCCATGCTGGGGGCGCCATTTTCTTTTTGTAGTCTGAAGCTCTGTGCTACTGTATCTAGTGTCCGGGAGGGTAAAATGGAACCCAGTGCCGTTACCATGGTAACCTCAGAAGCTAGAGATTAGGAAAATCCTTTTAAGCCTTTTTTTTTAATACAAATAAAAAAGAGCAGCACGTGCAAGATACAAACATATGAGATAAACAGATATAGGCTGTGCGGGCTGCTGAGTTAATGTATTCAACATTATTATTATTATTATTATTATTATTATTATGGTAATCCAGTGTTTTTGTTGATTGGGCTTATTTTGTTTTGTGTGGGACATTTTAAAGCGTTCTTCCTCTTCACTCTGCGAATGCTCGGTTGGTTGAGATGTTTGGCTGAAGTTGCATTGCTTCCCCAGGTTTTGTACGTACAGGATCAGGGAGAACCAACGCAAATATAATGAACCCATTCAGTGCTGAGCAGCGCATCTCTGTCCTCTGCCGCACTGAATAGCTTAAGCCAGGGAGCTCAACTCCAGTCCTCAAGATTCCCCCAACGGGTCAGGGTTAAGGATATCTCAGCTTCAGCACACGTGGCTCAATCAGTGGCTCAGTCATAGACTGATTGTGCCACCTGTGCTGAAGCAGAGACTGATTGAGCTACCTGTGCTGAAGCTGGGACTGATTGAGCCACCTGTGCTGAAGCTGGGATATCCTCGAAACATGACCTGTTGGGGGGGGGTCTTGAGCCCTCTGGCTTAAGAGAAGAAGGGTGAGGGTAGAGAGCAGTTTCCCCTGGAATCTAAACACGAACAAGAGGCCCCGAATATGTCCCCCTTGCATATTTCCCCGGGACTTCACTGCTGCAGCTTTCCTCCTCGGATGCGAAAGTGTGTGAGGCTGCAGACAGCAGTGTTCTGTCGTACTGCGTACAAATCCTTCCCACGAGCAGACCCGTCTCCATCTCCCGCTGCTCTGCAGCATGCATACGGAGGCGCATCTGTTCACAGCGAGCAAGGACATAAGCTAGGTCATTCATTTAGAGGTGAGAGGAGGAGGGAGAGGCCTAGTGGTGCGGTCACAGTCTTTTTAGGTTCGGGGGGGGGGGGGGGACCAATGCGATCACGTTGAATATCCAATTCACTCCAATTTTGTACACCATTATTTATTTGTACTGGAGATGTCAAAAAAAAAATCAGTGATTGACAAATACATCTTCATGGGTGCTAAACCTTGCTGGGTTTCCCCCCCTCATGCTGGAGCTGAGTCATTTTTGCCCTAAATGTATCACTTTTGTTTAATTCACTTGAATAACATTGCCATTTTTATTAACAATTTAGCAATGTTATTATTGCATAGAAAGGGGCATGTTATCCCTGCAGTAAAGCAGTGCAGCTTTGCAGTCACACAGGTCGGCTTTTCGGGCAAGGCAACGCTCTGCAGGCCGTCTCCTGTTCTGCGCAGCGCTAACATCAAATAGAAGGAATCTGGAATCGGCGGTAAAAGTTTGGATTTAATGAACTTCTGTCTGAAATATGTGGAGTATAAAATCCCTTTTTTCTGTAATATGCCTCTAATAAAATTTACAGGGAGGTTTGAGATTGTGTACTTTGCAGCACATCTACATCAGAGGCTGTATATCCTCAGCGCGCTGTATATTTATTTATTTATAAAAATGTTTTACCAGGAAGTAATACATTGAGTGTTACCGCTCGTTTTCAAGGATGTCCTGTATATCCTCTGCGTGCTGTATATCTCCTCTGCGTGCTGTATATGTCCTTTGCGCGCTGTATATGTCCTCTGCGCGCTGTATATGCCCTCTGCGCACTATACGCGTCTCTGTGCTGTATATATCCTCTGTGTGCTGTATATGTCCTCTGCGTGCCGTACAGTATATGTCCTCTGCATGCTGTACATGTCTCTGTGTGCTGTATATCTCCTCTGCGTGCTGTACGTGTCTCTGTGCGCTGTATATGTCCTCTGTGAGCTGTACTTGTCTGCATGCTGTATATGCCCTCTGCATGCTGTTTATCTCCTCTGCCTGCTGTACGTGTCTGTGCGTACTGTATATAACCTCTGCGCGCTGTAAATGTCTCTGTGGTCTTTGCGCACTTTATGTTGTCTACGCGCTGTAGGTGTCTCTGCATGCTGTATATGCCCTCTGCGTGCTGTATATGCCCTTTGTGCGCTATATATTCCATCTGCGTGCTATATATTCCATCTGCGTGCTATATATGCCCTTTGAGCATGTGGTGAGAGGATGGCGCCCGTGGTGAGAGGATGGCGCGTGTGAGGACGGCGCATGTGAGAGGATGGCATGCGTGAGGACGGCGTGTGTTTGTGAGGATGGCGTGCGTGTGAAGATGGCACGTGTGAGGATGGCGTGTGTGTGAGGACTGCGTGCATGTGAGAGGATGGCGCGTGTGAGGACGGCGCGTGTGATTACGGCGTGTTTGTGTGTGAGAGGACGGCGTGCGTGTGTTAGGATGGCATGTGTGAGGACGGCGTGTGTGTGTGAGGACGGCGTGTGTGTGTGAGGGCGGTGTGTGTGTGTGTGTGAGGATGGCACGTGTTAGGATGGCGTGCGTGAGAGGATGGCGCGTGTGAGGACGGCGTGCGTGTGAGGACGCGTGCGTGTGTGAGGACGGCGTGCGTGTGTGAGGACGGCGTGCGTGTGTGAGGACAGCGTGCGTGTGAGGACGGCGTGCGTGTGAGGACGGCGTGCGTGTGAGCACGGCGTGAGTGTGTGAGCACGGCGCACGTGTGAGAGGATGGCGCGCATGTGAGGACGGCATGCGTGTGAGAGGATGGCGCGTGTTAGGACGGCGGGCGTGTGAGGACACGCTCATGTGAGGACGGCGCGCGTGTGAGGACGGCGTGAGTGTTTGAGGATGGCACGCGTGTGAGGACGGCGTGCGTGTGAGGACGGCGCGTGTGTGTGAGGATGGCGCATGTGAGGATGGCGTGCGTGTGAGAGGATGGCGCGTGTGAGGACGGCGTGCATGTGTGAGGATGGCACGCGTGTGAGGACAGCGTGCATGTGTGAGGACAGCGTGCGTGTGTGAGGAAGGCGCGTGTGAGGATGGCGCGCGTGTGAGGATGGCGCATGTGAGGAAGGCGTGCGCATGTGAGGATGGCATGCGTGTGTGAGGATGGCGTGCGTGTGAGGACGGCGCGTGTGTGAGGATGGCGTGCGTGTGAGAGGATGGCGCATGTGAGGACGGCGTGCGCATGTGAGGATGGCATGCGTGTGTGAGGATGGCGTGCGTGTGAGAATGATGCGCGTGTGAGGACCGCGCACGCCTTGTTAGGTCAGCAGTTCAAGTGCAGACTTTAGATGTTCAAGTGTTTGTCACCGAGGCCCCAATACAAAAATAATTCTGCTTAATCTTTATATTAGGTGCAACAGAACGTGTTAATTATGCAGATTAATACTATGAACATTTAATTTGCCTGTTCCTGCTTAACAGCTTTTCCCAATTAAATATTAAAGTGGGCACCATAGGAAGACCTCCCCGCTTCTCCCTTATGATAGCTTCCTTCTTTTGTAGGATTGTTAAGTCTATTCCTGCCCTTTAATGGAGGCGTCGGGCGCATTCATTTGTTCATGTTGATATAAGAATGGATCTTGCATGACATTATACATTGACGTGCATCAATTTCTATGTCTCTGTAAACTCAGCCAGGTCTGTGGTCTCCGTATAACAGATCTTCATCGTGGGGAGAAACAGGATGACCGCGTTTCTTGCGCAAGACACCGACGCAAGCAATAATACGCAGACATGGCTATAACTCCCATCGCACATGTCATGCGCTGACTGCAGGGAGGGACAGTGGTGAATCCCTGGTCATTGTAAGAAGCATGTTCTATTTTGGATGCAGTGTAATATGGGAATTACGTTGCCCCGCTAGCATAATCCCTTATGTAAAATACGCAGTGTTAACACTTTCAGTGCCACGGTCCCTGTTGCAAGTCGCCACTGTGTGAATGCAACAACGGAAGCAGAGTGTCCACCTCGCCCCATCAGATCTCCCCTAAAAAAGGTCTTTGCCAGCCAGCTCTTTCTTGCTGGGGAGAAGTCTCTCTCTCTCCCCCTTCTCTGGGGAATAGCTGCCTCTCTCAGAAAACAGCTCTCCGTGTCTGCCTTTTACACCTCCTGCTCAATCAGGAGTGCTGCAGCAAGTCTCTCCAGGGAGGTTAACTGCTTAAAAAACAAAAATGGGGCGCCAAGGAAGAAACAACAAACCCAATTAGTATATCACAATATATTTTATATGTCAAATATGGAACATATAACACTCACATAAAAAAAGAGGTGGATCAAAATGATCCTGACATCCGCATGTCCACAGAGGGTTGGGCTCCGATATCCAGAACCCCGCTATCTGAAAGTTCTCAGGTCTTAAAAAGAAAGGTCCAGCTGAAGAGATAGCTAGATCCATATTTCCGTCTGCATCCTCGTGTTGGGCTTGGATTGCAGCTTCACGGGCGTCACGTTACTGCATCTAACCTCACCACAATGCGTTTTGTGTCGGATTGACACTTCATCAGGGGGTTAGTCATATGATCCCCAGGTATTGTTTAACTACCTGGGTTGGATGGTATCTCAGCCAATAGGGATCAGAACCGGATAATTTACTATCCTAGCCTATACTATACTAAATTAGCCTTCCAATTAGTGTACCTAATTGTATCACTATCTACTGATCATAAAACATATTGACAGTACATAACAGTACATGACAAAACCTTGAACATACAAAAAAACAACTAAAAAACAAACACATAACAATATTTACAAAAATCGTTTTAAACACTTTATATACTATCAACAATAAAATGCCTTTAATAATAATAATAAAAAAAAATTGCTGGTCATTATATATTAGACCCAACTGAATACATTGTAACCATATTCCAATGAGTCTATAATTATAGCCAACAACAGTATTGGATATATGAAAGAATGCATACACCCATAAAAAGATCATTACAAGATATATAGCAAAGTGCTTGCATGTTTATATAATGTATATCATTCTGTATATAAATCTAATACATCTCCACAATACAATGTATCATCATTGGAGACGGAGTGGCTCAGTGAGTAAAGACACTGACTTGCACTGAGTTTGAAGCAGCCTGGTTCAAATCCCTTGTGACCTTGGGCAAGTCACCTTATCTCCCTGTGCCTCAGGCACCAAAACATAGATTGTAAGCTCCACGGGGCCGGGACCTGTGCCTGCAAAATGTCTCTGTAAAGCGCTACATAAAACTAGCAGAGCTGTACAAGAACATGCTGTTATTATTATTAGATCCAAGTAATGGAACTGAACCTTTAGCCCGTGTGACTGCCCGGGGGGCATGTAATACATTGTGTTACGTATCGGGAGGTATTAACAAGCCAATGATATGGGAAATCGTATGGTCACGTCTTGGATGGTCTAAAACTAGCACCGCTATACAAGAACATGCTTATATTATTATTTGATATATAGAGCAGTGAAATATAGAGAATGTCTTCATGTAACAAAGTGTGTGATAGAATGTGTGCGAACGTATCTTAATCCAGAAAGTGAATGTCTTAATGTAGAGTACCTAACGCCTCAATACAAACATGGATAAATACATCAAACGTGATTGACCTAACATCTTATTTGGTAAAGGATAGGAGGCAAAGAGTACCTTGCAATATAATAAAATAGAGTACCTTAACTTAACCCTTTATTTCTTGATGCAAACAGTCGAAGGTATATAAACCTTTTTGATTCTCAAAAGTTGACATAAGTTACATCCTCAAAGGGAAAAACATCATCATCAAAGGAAAGAAACATCCTTAAAGGAAAAACATCATCTTCAGCTGGACCTTTCTCTTTAAGACCTGAGAACTTTCAGATAGCGGGTTCTGGATATCGGAGCCCGACCCTCTGTGGGCATGCGGACGTCAGGATCATTTTGATCCACCTCTTTTTTTATGTGAGTGTTATATGTTCCATATTTGACGTATAAAATATATTGTGATATACTAATTGGGTTTGTTGTTTCTCTCTTTGCGTCCCATTTTTGTTTTTTATGTGTCCGGAATTGCACCGTTGATCACGGAAGATTTGAGAGCAGCAAGGAGGATCAATTCAACCGAGAAAACTAAGGGAGGAAAAAGGGACAGCGCGCACTGTATTTCTTTAAGAGGTTAACTGCTGCCATGCTGGAAAGCATACAAGCTACACCACTCAAGCCTATACAGAGACAGTGATTCTATCACATATTCCCCTCCCCAGCATAACATTGTCCTGTGAAGCGACCCATGCACCATTCCTGTGCTCCAGCCACTTTGTTGGAGATGTCCGACATCCATCTCTTCTTTTTCCTTGCCTTCCAGTTGAAGACTTTTCCCTTCGGGACAATTACTAGGCCTTCTGGGCCTGAAGACTGGTACTTTGCTAACTCTGTCTTTCACTCGTTTGAGTTTTGCATTGAAGCTCAGCTTTTGACGTGCCCCTTCTTGCAAAAGTTCCTGAGCATCCTGCAGTCTGTTAGCTCTCTCTGCCAGGATTCCACCCCCCTATGTGACCTTGACCTATAGTTCCTGAAGATGCACCTCCATCTTCTTCCTCTTGTGCTCAGAGTCTCCCTTATCCTGCAGAAGCGCCTTGAACTCATTGGTCAGCTCATTGCGCTCACTCCCCAGCGACTGTTTGATCTTATTTGTGTCAATGTTCCAAACTGAGAAACGGGTTAATTTGATAATAAGTAGTTTATTGCTAAGTATGATCATACTCATTCAAAAGTCTATAAGACTCTCTGCCAGGGAGTGTCCAAGAAGGCTTTTTATACATTTCATTTCCTTTGTCTAAAATGTGTTACTAGGCAGATTATACTAACCACTCCTTAATTCTTAAACCAATCATTTTACAGCTCATTAAACCTGGTTAGAACTGGCCTAATCCCATCCCACTTTCCATATGCACAGGTCTTTGCATGCAGCTGATTGCGACAGATCTAATACAGAGTATTCTTCCTGGAATTGTCCAGGTAAATAAGAATTTCCAGCAGATTTAGAACCATGCAGCTGATTACGACAGATCAATTATGATCATTCTTCCTAGTGTTGTACAGGTTATTAAGAATTGTAATCAGTGTTAGGACCTGTGAATTATGGCCATGCCTTGGAGGGGCTCACAGGCTTACAATGCTTTGGCCAAAATGTTAAACTAAATGGCCCTTTTATTCAAGAGATATATAGGTATTTCACTGTGTATGTTTGCCTTTGGATGTAGCACTGGGCTCTGTTTGTGTTTGTTTGGAGTATATATTGCCATGCCCAGTAGCACTCCTTCTTGACATTTATATACATATTTTGTTGTGGTAACTTTTGGGGATTAAATGAGCTTACTGGGTATCTGTGTGTTTGTTAACTTTGTCCAGCTGGTTCTCAGCTGTTTGGGAGGTTGGCCCCTACCTCCCAGGTTTAAAGCTCGTCCCATCCCACTTTCCATATGCACAGGTCTTTGCATGCAGCTGATTGTGACAGATCTAATACAGAGTATTCTTCCTGGAATTGTCCAGGTAAATAAGAATTTCCATCAGATTTAGAACCATGCAGCTGATTGTGACAGATCAATTATGATCATTCTTCCTAGTATTGTACAGGTTATTAAGAATTTTAATCAGTGTTGGGACCTCTGAATTATGGTCATGCCTTGGAGGGGCTCACAGACTTACAATGCTTTGGCCAAAGTGTTAAACTAAATGACCCCTTTATTCAAGAGATATATAGCTATTTCACTTCTGCCATTGGATGCAGCACTGGGCTCTGTTTGTGTTTGTTTGTAGTATATATCGCCATGCCCAAAAGCACTCCTTTTTGACATTTATATACATATATGTATGTATGTATGTATGTACAGTATATATATATATATATATATATATGTATATATATATATATATATGTATATATGTATATATATATATATATATATATATATATATATATATATATATTGTGGTAACTTTTGGGGCTTAAATGAGCTTACTGGGAATCTGTGTGTTTGTAGAACTGGCCTAAAACGTCTCTGAATAGGTACCTTGTACAATCTCTCACTAGGAATGTGGGCGTTACTTCGGGCACAGTCATAAATCTACTTAGAAGCGAAACCCCCATCTACACCAGACACACATTCCTACAAACAAAATGGATACTAAAGACATAACAGATTTTACAAAATAGAAACTGAACATCGCTTTCAATCCTCCTCCAGAGACCTCCCGAGTCCATTTCAGTAATATCAACAGTATCTTCATTTCAGCAATATTACTTCATCACTTGTGAAGACCGTAATTCTGCGTCAATGGTGATGTCTTCTGGGGAACTTGTAGCCAGGATGACCTCCACAATTTTATTTCCAATGTTCTCTTCCGGAACATCTTTTCCATTCTTGTCACTAAATAGACTCAACAGAAGAGCAGTAGATTCTTCTTCTGTGGGAGCCTGAACATTCTCATCGATAGATTCTTCCCTTCTACCTTTGTCTGTTGCCTGAGGGGCACGTGAAGGCTTAGCTAGTACTTGCTCAGGCGGTTCAAACTTTGCAATCTCATTTTGCAGTGGAGCAATGTCCCCAACTCTCACTGTGCCCTTGTCGTCAGGGGCATTGGTCTCTGTGGGATACAGACGCTTGGGCAGGGCCATTACTTTTTCCTGTAGTGGAGACACCTGTGCTTTACAGGTCCACAGGGCCTCATTCTGTTTCAGTTCTGCAACCCTTTTCTCTAATGTCATCTTTTCAGACACCAACGTTTTAACCGCTGATCGCAAAGTCTTTGCATACTCTTTCTCTCTCTGCATTACTGTAATCTCATTTCATAGTCTTTTGAGCTCTTTGTCTTTTCCTATGATCAAGGCACTGGTGATGGATTTCTGTAGAGAAACCTTTTCTTCCTCAAACTCTTTATTTATTAAGAGATCTCTCTCTCTCTTCCATTTCTAGCAACTGACTATTGAGTATCGAGCTTTCCTCTTTGCTCTTTCCCAGCTTTTTACAAAGCTCTCATTAGTCCAGGTGGAGACTAGTTAATTGAGTGGCTGCAATCAACCATCTCTCTGCTGGATTCTCAGAGCTCTGAGGCTGCTTTATTTAAACAGGGATATGTCCCTGTTAGAGGGTGTAGAGGGAGAAAGGGGGTGGCCCGGTATTAAAGGGGTTGCACCCCATTTGGCCATCCCTTGACCTCACCAGGGAGACAAGGGGTTAACTGGGCTGAGGTCCAGAACTGTGATTTAACCCTTGTTATAACCTGTAAATGTATTTTCCCTGTTCCCCTGTTCAATTGTAATGTCTGGTTTAATCAGTGTCTGCATCACACACACACTAGAATCCATCCGGGAGCACAAGGGTTAATAATTCTTTAATGATTATAGCTCTTTGTGTAGTTTTCCCGCCTTTTCAGGCACCATTTTGCAGGTCCCCATTGGCCGCCATTAGGGCTCAATGCATTCCAATGGAGAATTGTGCTGTTTTAGTCCTGTTTCCTGTAAAGACCAGCAGGTGGCGTCCGAGAGGGAAAGCGGCGGTTTCCCATTGAAAGTCAATGGGCCCATTGACTTCAATGGAGATTCCTCGAGGTACCCTTTCGAAGAACGAGTTGGCTGCCGTCCAGACCGCAAACCGCAAAGCGGATACAATGTCTAAAAAAGAGCTAAAATCACGAGTCAAGTTCAACGTCAATTGGCTTGGGAATAAACCGTTCTAGGGCACCTAGAAATAAAATTCTTTTTGCCCCTAGTTCCTAGGCTTCCCCCCACTCGACCACAACCGGGTCCCCGAATCCTGGACCCCCGACAAGGGTCGAACCAGATAGAGCGGGTCGCACCATAGGCTTTGCCGGCGGCGGCAGAACCGGCTCTGAAAAACGACTAAGTGGAAAAAGCTGAAATTTGGTACTCCATATCTCCGGTTCCGGAGGGCTCAGCGGATCAAGGTTTGGGGTATCTGTAGCCACTGCTCCGGCATCACTGCAGAACCATCCTTGACCCGCTTGGACCAACCCGACAGAGTATGGACCCCCTTGAAAGTTCAGGACTTTTCCCATAGACTTCAATGGCAGAAAAACCCCATTGACTTCAATGGCGGCGATTTACCATTGAAAGTCTATGGCGGAGCTGCCCGTTGTTTTCAATGGGGATTTAGTGAAAAGCTGAGATTTCTTTTTAGCGGAGATTTTTGTATTAAAGTGAAAAATGATTTAATGTGCATTTGTGTATCTCCGGCTCCGAAGGTCGTAGCAAGTCACTTTTTGAACCATATGGTGTCCCAGTTCCGGCCTTGAGAACTAGGAAGTTTGGACCTGCTAGACCCAACGGAACCGGATATTTTAATACGTTTATGTTTTATGCTTAATACTGTGTTTTAAGGTATGGATAAGTTCCAGAGGAAATTCCTTTGGCCATAAGGTAGCAGATGGCCCTAGAGGCGACCCAATGTCTAGGACTTAAGTATTGTTCAAAGGATTTTGTCACCCCCACTGTTTACCTATGGGCGGAGAAGGCTCAGACCAGAGCAGTTTTTAAGTGTTCCATTTAACACCTTCCAACAAAGGTTTTTCTGCCAGAAAGCCAAATGGATAGACCGGCTGGCATTCCATTTGCATATGTGGGGCTACAGAAATGAGACCCCAGAGTTCTACTGCGCCTGTGCCAGCTAGCAGGGGGGCATGTGTTGAAATGTGTTCCCATGTTAAAGATTGGCTGGAGGTAATTGAAAACCAATCACAGGTACTTAATGTTACAGATAGAGGGACAAAAGGTTTATAAACTAGCTGTCCACCCTCTATCCTTTGTCTTCGTTTGCTGATATGGTTACCTGATATCACCTGAATGATTACCTGATTGCTGAGAGAAATGCTACATCATACTTCTCATTCCCCAACCCCTAAGTAAGTGTACGTCTTATTTGTTACTGTATTATCTCGTGTGTTCACCTATCCTAAGGAATAAAATCACTTTATTATATCTTAAGCCTCGTTCAGTTCAAACCCAGTTATTTTTGTGTAATATTAATAAGCCTGTGGAAGCTATCGTCACAGAGGGATCTTACCTTACTTTGCAATAATTGTAGTTGGGGTCCCGTAGAGAAAGTTTGTAGTCTCCACACCCCTGCAGAAACCATCAGCATTATAGTCAATTCGATTGAGGGCTTTAATCATCCCACAGATATCTCTTGGCAACCATGGGATTGGGAGCATTGGTATCCCTCCTCCCCCGCCATGACTGTCCTAAAGAGAGGTGGGCACACACCCAGCAGTTAGAGACATTTAGCACATATGTGTGTTGCCTGGAGATAACAGTGCTTATAGTGCCTCCATGAAGGGCTTGCCTCTCTTCTTGTCTTGTTAGAAGGATTGGTGGTGCCTTTAGATGCGCGCGTGCACACACACAGTCACTGATATACACACACACACACACACAGTCACTGATACACACACAATACACAGTCACTGATACACACACAGTCACTGATACACACACACAGTCACTGATACACACACACACAGTCACTGATACACACACACACACACACACACACACACACAGTCACTGATACACACAGTCACTGACACACACACACACACACACACACACACACACACACACACACACACACACACACACTGATACACACGCACACACAGTCACTGATACACACACACAGTCACTGATACACACACACAGTCACTGATACACACACAGTCACTGATACACACACACACAGTCACTGATAAACACAATACAGTCACTGATACACACAGTCACTGATACACACACACAGTCACTGATACACATACACACACACACAGTCACTGATACACACACCACAAACACACACAATCACTGATACACACACACAGTCACTGACACACACACAGTCACTGATACACACACACACAGTCACTGATACACACACACACACACACAGTCACTGATACACTGATACACACACACTGATACACACAGTCACTGATACACACACAGTCACTGATACACACACACACACACACACACAGTCACTGATACACACACATACACACACAGTCACTGATACACACACACACACACAGTCACTGATACACACACACACACACACACACACACACAACACAGTCACTGATACACACACACACAGTCACTGACACACACACACACACACACACACACACACACACACACACACACACACACACACACACACACACACACACACACACACACACACACACACAGTCACTGATACACACACACACACAGTCACTGATACACCACACACACACAGTCACTGATACACACACAGTCACTGATACACACACACACACACACACACACACACACACACACACAGTCACTGATACACACACAGTCACTGATACACACACAGTTACTGATACACACACACACACTGATACACACACACAGTGGAGAGCAGAGGCAGTGACGGATGTGAGTGACTGGGGGGGAGGGAGGGGGGAGGAAAGGCAGGAGATGCATGCAGGCGGCTCCCTGCACACAGTCACTGATACACACACACAGATACACACAGATACACACACTGATACACACGCAGTGGAGAGCAGAGGCAGCGACAGATGTGAGTGACTGTGGGGGAGGGAGGGGGGAGGAAAGGCAGGAGATCCGTGCAGGCAGCTCCTTGCACACAGTCACTGATACAGATACATACGCACATACACACAGTTACACACACGCACAGATACACAAACAGTGGAGAGCAGAGGCAGCGACGATATGAGTGACTGGGGGGGGGAGGGGAGGAAAGGCAGGAGATCCGTGCATGTGGCTCCCCACCTCCCCCTACACCCACCGCCAGGACAGGCAAATGTACAACTCCCCCTCCCCCCCACCTTCTCCTATCACCCAGGGCAGAAGGGGACAGGACACCGCGCAGCCACCAGCAGACAGAGGAGCCAGGAGCGGGAAGGCAGACACACACACCGTGTGCTCTGCACAAAGCGGAAGCCCCGCCCCCAGCTTCCTCTGACCTGCAACCAATCCCCTGCGGCCCTGGCCGGCATTAAGGGGGGATGGTGGGGAGGGATAATTGGAGGGATGGTGGGGAGGGATAATCGGAGGGATGGTGAGGAGGGATAATCGGAGGGATGGTGGGGAGGGATAATCGGAGGGATGGTGGGGAGGGATAATCGGAGGGATGGTGGGGAGGATAATCGTGGCGCCCCTCTAGGCAAGCCAGGGCACACCAGGGCGCCGCGGTGCACAGATTGGGAACCACTGGTATATAACTCATGCTGGGAGCCTTGTACTTCCCACGTCGGTTTTCCAGCCTGACATTAGCAGAACGCTCCCAGGCTCAGGCAGCAGGCCCATAAAATGATGTTGGCTGTTTGCTACACAATGTCAGGTTCAGCCAGTGTTATATTAGTGCATGTGTGGTTCACTCGCTGTTCTGATGTAGGAGAACGATCCACAGTAATGAAGAAGTAATCGTATACAAAAAGCACTTGGTAAAACGGGTGTGATGAAGCATTTCTGTAAAAGCAGTGTGGATACATGTTCCTTCTATACACAGATCATGTATCATTGAGACAGACTTCTAACACGGACAGGACATACCTGTCAACTCACCCACATTTTTACCACGCGCCCTCTTTTACATACTGTAAATCAGCAAATCAGAAAGTGGCGGATTAAAGCTGCAGACGAAGCATTATCCTACATTTGTGTTTTTTTTAAATAAATCTGTTCTGTACTGAGAAATTATTTGTAGCATTTTTTTAAAACAACTCTGTGCTACATTTTTCATGTATTATAATGTAACAAGCATTTTTTGTTTCTATAGCAACCATTTACAAAGTCACATCCCCTTCCTCTTCTGAAACAGGCTCTGGCACATGCCTTTTTTAGCCCTGCCCTCTCTCTAGCAGTGCACCAATTGTATCTAGTGACTGTCTGGTCACATGATCTTCCTCACAGAACTTTGCATCTTTGGTTCTCTTCTGCTGCACTGACAGCCATTTAGTGAACCCCCGAGCCAAATCTTCGCCGATCGGTCACAGGAGAACGGATTGATCGTCAACTTAGCTAGTTACTTATTATTGTGTGGAATGTATTGATGCAGATATTAAAGGGGGAAAAAAACGGCAGCTTGGACGGCTGCTTTAAGACCCTCAGTGGCCCCCAGGCACCAAGACTTTGGAGGCCTTTCCTCGAGGCGGCCTCCCTCCTTCAGGGCGCGGCGTCATGTGACATCGTGTTTTCATGGCAACGAATCGCCATGTGACGTCAGGTCGCCATGACCGCACGAAGCTGCAGGAGGAAGGCAGCTCGGGAGAAGGTAATACACCCATCTCTTACACGCACACACACACCTTTCTTTAGGTGAGGTCCGGAGACTCCCCAGATCCCACCTCCCTCCTCTGGTCTGGCAGAAGTTGGATCCTGGCGCTGACAGGAGGAGGTAGTTTATGGCAGACAGTGGCCGCCGCGCTGCTGCATGCAGAGGCGCAGCACTGGCCCACCGCATCCTACAGGGCCTAGTGGGTAATCCAGCACTGAATTCACATAGAACAAAGTGGGATCGCTCCCTTATACATCTGCAAAAGCTGTGCTAACAATCTCCACTACTTGCAGTGGGGAATTACAGACCTGTAAGCCTGACATCAATCATGGGGAAGCTACTTAAAGGTTTGGTACGGGATAATATTCCAGAATACCTACTGTACTGGGAAACAAAATAATTAGTAACAGTCACACTTGACATGCGTGTACCCTTTCATTGTGAAGATCAGAAGAGTCGGTGTCTGAGAGCTTTGAAAGATTACAAATGTTGCTACATTCCTAGGAGTCATTCTGCATGTCATGTTTGCCTGTATTCTCTACGAGTTCAGGTTCACGTGTGTATTTAAGTGGTGACATGGAGCTCGAGTAATCAGTCAACACGATCAAAAAGCATGAGATCCTGAAGTTATATCATCCATGACCAGCAAAGCATGTTTCTCTACAGCAGTTTCGCTGTGACTCCGTGTGTGCCGCTTCCTTTTCCACGGCCCATTTACCTCCTCGTGATGCTCCTAAATAGATTATATTCTGTCCCCAGGTGGGGTGTGTTTTCCACTTAAAACATTCAAGGGCGTCTCATAGAAGTGAAGGACATTCTGTAGAGACAGGACTTAAATGGACATCTGGTGTTGAATAAAACAATACATTCCTAAAGACAAACATGCATACGAAAGAGTTAGCAGTGTCAGGAGTCAGTTCAGGCTAGGCTGGGTAGGAAGGAATACCCCTGGGCTGGGTAACAGGAACGAATACCGCTGGGCTGGGTAACAGGAAGGAATACCGCTGGGCTGGGTAGGAATAAATACCGCTGGGCTGGGTAACAGGAAGGAATACCGCTGGGCTGGGTAACAGGAAGGAATACCGTTGGGCTGGGTAACAGGTAGGAATACCGCTGGGCTGGGTAACAGGTAGGAATACTGCTGGGCTGGGTAACAGGAAGGAATACCGCTGGGCTGGGTAACAGGAAGGAATACCATTGGGCTGGGTAACAGGTAGGTATACCGCTGGGCTGGGTAGGAAGGAATACCGCTGGGCTGGGTAACAGGTAGGAATACCACTGGGCTGGGTAGGAAGGAATACCGCTGGGCTGGGTAACAGGAAGGAATACCGCTGGGCTGGGTAACAGGAAGGCATACCGTTGGGCTGGGTAACAGGTAGGAATACCGCTGGGCTGGGTAGGAAGGAATACCGCTGGGCTGGGTAACAGGAAGGAATACCGCTGGGCTGGGTAACAGGAAGGAATACCGCTGGGCTGGGTAACAGGAAGGAATACCGCTGGGCTGGGTAACAGGAAGGAATACCGCTGGGCTGGGTAACAGGTAGGAATACCGCTGGGCTGGGTAACAGGTAGGAATACCGCTGGGCTGGGTAACAGGAAGGAATACCGCTGGGCTGGGTAACAGAAAGGAATACCGCTGGGCTGGGTAACAGGAAGGAATACCGCTGGGCTGGGTAACAGGTAGGAATACCGCTGGGCTGGGTAGGAAGGAATACCGCTGGGCTGGGTAACAGGAAGGAATACCATTGGGCTGGGTAACAGGAAGGAATACCGCTGGGCTGGGTAACAGGTAGGAATACCGTTGGGCTGGGTAACAGGTAGGAATACCGCTGGGCTGGGTAACAGGAAGGAATACCGCTGGGCTGGGTAACAGGTAGGAATACCGCTGGGCTGGGTAACAGGAAGGAATACCGCTGGGCTGAGTAACAGGAAGGAATACCGCTGGGCTGGGTAACAGGAAGGAATACCGCTGGGCTGGGTAACAGGTAGGAATACCGCTGGGCTGGGTAGGAAGGAATACCGCTGGGCTGGGTAACAGGAAGGAATACCGCTGGGCTGGGTAACAGGTAGGAATACCGCTGGGCTGGGTAACAGGTAGGAATACCGCTGGGCTGGGTAACAGGAAGGAATACCGCTGGGCTGGGTAACAGAAAGGAATACCGCTGGGCTGGGTAACAGGAAGGAATACCGCTGGGCTGGGTAACAGGTAGGAATACCGCTGGGCTGGGTAGGAAGGAATACCGCTGGGCTGGGTAACAGGAAGGAATACCATTGGGCTGGGTAACAGGAAGGAATACCGCTGGGCTGGGTAACAGGTAGGAATACCGTTGGGCTGGGTAACAGGTAGGAATACCGCTGGGCTGGGTAACAGGAAGGAATACCGCTGGGCTGGGTAACAGGTAGGAATACCGCTGGGCTGGGTAACAGGAAGGAATACCGCTGGGCTGGGTAACAGGAAGGAATACCGCTGGGCTGAGTAACAGGAAGGAATACCGCTGGGCTGGGTAACAGGAAGGAATACCGCTGGGCTGGGTAACAGGTAGGAATACCGCTGGGCTGGGTAGGAAGGAATACCGCTGGGCTGGGTAACAGGAAGGAATACCGCTGGGCTGGGTAACAGGAAGGAATACCGCTGGGCTGGGTAACAGGAAGGAATACCGCTGGGCTGGGTAACAGGTAGGAATACCGCTGGGCTGAGTAGGAAGGAATACCGCTGGGCTGGGTAACAGGAAGGAATACCGCTGGGCTGGGTAACAGGAAGGAATACCGTTGGGCTGGGTAACAGGTAGGAATACCGCTGGGCTGGGTAGGAAGGAATACCGCTGGGCTGGGTAACAGGAAGGAAAACCGCTGGGCTGGGTAACAGGAAGGAATACCGCTGGGCTGGGTAACAGGAAGGGATACCGCTGGGCTGGGTAACAGGAAGGAATACCGCTGGGCTGGGTAACAGGTAGGAATACCGCTGGGCTGGGTAGGAAGGAATACCGCTGGGCTGGGTAACAGGAAGGAATACCGCTTGGCTGGGTAACAGGTAGGAATACCGCTTGGCTGGTTAACAGGTAGGAATATCGCTGGGCTGGGTAACAGGTAGGAATACCGCTGGGCTGGGTAACAGTAAGGAATACCGCTGGGCTGGGTAACAGGTAGGAATACCGCTGGGCTGGGTAACAGTAAGGAATACCGCTGGGCTGGGTAACAGGAAGGAATACCGCTGGGCTGGGTAACAGGAAGGAATACCGCTGGGCTGTGTAACAGGAAGGAATACCGCTGGGCTGGGTAACAGGTAGGAATACCGCTGGGCTGGGTAACAGGTAGGAATACCGCTGGGCTGGGTAACAGGTAGGAATACCGCTGGGCTGGGTAACAGGAAGGAATACCGCTGGGCTGGGTAACAGGAAGGAATACCGCTGGGCTGGGTAACAGGAAGGAATACCGCTGGGCTGGGTAACAGGAAGGAATACCGCTGGGCTGGGTAACAGGTAGGAATACCGCTGGGCTGGGTAACAGGAAGGAATACCGCTGGGCTGGGTAACAGGAAGGAATACCGCTGGGCTGGGTAACAGGTAGGAATACCGCTGGGCTGGGTAACAGGAAGGAATACCGCTGGGCAGGGTAACAGGAAGGAATACCGCTGGGCTGGGTAACAGGTAGGAATACCGCTGGGCTGGGTAACAGGAAGGAATACCGCTGGGCTGGGTAACAGGAAGGAATACCGCTGGGCTGGGTAACAGGAAGGAATACCGCTGGGCTGGGTAACAGGAAGGAATACCGCTGGGCTGGGTAACAGGTAGGAATACCGCTGGGCTGGGTAACAGGAAGGAATACCGCTGGGCAGGGTAACAGGAAGGAATACCGCTGGGCTGGGTAACAGGTAGGAATACCGCTGGGCTGGGTAACAGGAAGGAATACCGCTGGGCTGGGTAACAGGAAGGAATACCGCTGGGCTGGGTAACAGGAAGGAATACCGCTGGGCTGGGTAACAGGAAGGAATACCGCTGGGCTGGGTAACAGGTAGGAATACCGCTGGGCTGGGTAACAGGAAGGAATACCGCTGGGCTGGGTAACAGGAAGGAATACCGCTGGGCTGGGTAACAGGTAGGAATACCGCTGGGCTGGGTAACAGGAAGGAATACCGCTGGGCTGGGTAACAGGAAGGAATACCGCTGGGCTGGGTAACAGGAAGGAATAACGCTGGGCTGGGTAACAGGAAGGAATACCGCTGGGCTGGGTAACAGGAAGGAATACCGCTGGGCTGGGTAACAGGAAGGAATACCGCTGGGCTGGGTAACAGGAAGGAATACCGCTGGGCTGGGTAACAGGAAGGAATACCGCTGGGCTGGGTAACAGGAAGGAATACCGCTGGGCTGGGTAACAGGAAGGAATACCGCTGGGCTGGGTAACAGGTAGGAATACCGCTGGGCTGGGTAACAGGAAGGAATACCGCTGGGCTGGGTAACAGGAAGGAATACCGCTGGGCTGGGTAACAGGAAGGAATACCGCTGGGCTGGGTAACAGGTAGGAATACCGCTGGGCTGGGTAACAGGAAGGAATACCGCTGGGCAGGGTAACAGGAAGGAATACCGCTGGGCTGGGTAACAGGTAGGAATACCGCTGGGCTAGGTAACAGGAAGGAATACCGCTGGGCTGGGTAACAGGAAGGAATACCGCTGGGCTGGGTAACAGGAAGGAATACCGCTGGGCTGGGTAACAGGAAGGAATACCGCTGGGCTGGGTAACAGGTAGGAATACCGCTGGGCTGGGTAACAGGAAGGAATACCGCTGGGCTGGGTAACAGGAAGGAATACCGCTGGGCTGGGTAACAGGAAGGAATACCGCTGGGCTGGGTAACAGGAAGGAATACCGCTGGGCTGGGTAACAGGTAGGAATACCGCTGGGCTGGGTAACAGGAAGGAATACCGCTGGGCTGGGTAACAGGAAGGAATACCGCTGGGCTGGGTAACAGGAAGGAATAACGCTGGGCTGGGTAACAGGACGGAATACCGCTGGGCTGGGTAACAGGAAGGAATACCGCTGGGCTGGGTAACAGGAAGGAATAACGCTGGGCTGGGTAACAGGAAGGAATACCGCTGGGCTGGGTAACAGGAAGGAATAACGCTGGGCTGGGTAACAGGAAGGAATACTGCTGGGTTGGGTAACAGGAAGGAATACCGCTGGGCTGGGTAACAGGAAGGAATAACGCTGGGCTGGGTAACAGGAAGGAATACCGCTGGGCTGGGTAACAGGAAGGAATACCGCTGGGCTGAGTAACAGGTAGGAATACCGCTGGGCTGGGTAACAGGAAGGAATACCGCTGGGCTGGGTAACAGGAAGGAATGCCGCTGGGCTGGGTAACAGGAAGGAATACCGCTGGGCTGGGTAACAGGAAGGAATACCGCTGGGCTGGGTAACAGGAAGGAATACCGCTGGGCTGGGTAACAGGAAGGAATACCGCTGGGCTGGGTAACAGGAAGGAATACCGCTGGGCTGGGTAACAGGAAGGAATACCGCTGGGCTGGGTAACAGGAAGGAATGCCGCTCGGCTGGGTAACAGGAAGGAATACCGCTGTGCGTCAGGAACCTTTTAATAACAACAATATTTATTAAAGTGCTTCTCCTTACAGAAAGATCCAGTGATTCTGCCTAACCGGGGCACACACCTGAGTGTAGTGGGTAGTTATCCAAGAGTCTTGACCAGAGTCTGGACTAGGCAATGCTTCAGGGAATATTAGGTTACTGCTATTTCCGCCATATACCTAGTATCACGGGAGACCAGGACAATTACACCATGGACCAGTACATGGGACAGAACTGCAAAGTTGAACAAAAGTGAATTTATTGGAAAAAGTTTCCACAAACTTCCAGCACATAAAACACACACAGAAACTCCCCCAACTGGAGTAACCTGGGTAATGACCTAAAGTTCTAGGTGTGGGGACCTCCGTCCAGAAGCTTCCCCCGATACATGTTCCAAATTTGTGCCGCTGTCCTGGGTAGTATGGGCAGCACTATCTTGCTCTCTGGTAGCTAGTAGTTTTAAATTCCCTGCTTTTGCTTCTCACCAAACAGCTCAGGCCGACGCTGTACACACAGGCTGCAGCTCCACCGGATGCTCCAGACCCCTGCACTGGGCCTCTGTGACGGTGCTCGTCTCGAATGAGGAAGCGGATCCGCAGGGCTGAGGTAGGGATGCAGAATAACCGACCAGAGCCCGGGGACAGAATCCTGTTAGAGTATCCGTAGTCTGTAAGCAGGCAGGGGTCAGGGCTGGCGGCAGGGGTGCAGAGTCCAGGTGACAGGCAAAGCTCAGGGCAGGCGGAAGGCTGCGAGGTCGGGGTTACTGTCTGTGGTCAGCAACAGGGATTCCAAACAGGCGAAAGTGTAATGTGTGACGGCGAAGATCAAACGGAGCTGCAGCAAACAGAACTTTGCTCGGCGACTCCCACTGGGAACTGCAGCCTTATAAAGCAGGCTGCCAGTAACCAAAATGGCCGAACTGAGGAGAAAGGGCAGGCTAGCTGGAAAACGCGAACTGCAGCAAACCCCGGCATGGATCGGGCAGAATCCTTACAGTCTCCTCGGTTTCCTTCTGTTTACTCTCTGTCAGCTCTTTCAGCTCTGTCAGCACACAGCCTTCATAAAGGCTTTTAGGTCCAGAATGCCTCTGTAGAGACTGGGGAGAAGGAGTATTTGTACCCATGTCCCAATCAGGGAGATGCCAGATAGTCTGGGTAAGAACAATAGTCCTTGTCTCTGCACACGGCCCCAGACCCGGTTGATGAGATTACTGGGGTTGAATGTGGGCCAGGAAGCCCAAAATGGCATGCCCAAATATGGTCATTTCTATCCTTAACATAGTCCACAGGGTGTAGGCAGATACAGGACACTGCCCACACAATCCCCCTCCGCAGGCAACCAACACAGATACAGCCCCAGGGGTTACAGCTTTCTTGCCCAGCAAGTCCACTCAGCAGGTGGCCGAGCTCTCCCTGGTTCCTCAGCAATGGGCCTAATCCCATCACAGTGTCCAGGCCTACAATACCAAACTGATGTGATTACAGCTCCTTTTGCAAGAGAGAGTTAACCCCTGCAGACCCACCCTCTGGAGCCGAGCTGCACATCACTGTTTTACATCCTTTAAGAATAACATATGTAGGACTGGTACAATAAAGTGTACATACATAAATAAATACATCATATTATTGACAGGTAGGGGTAGTGGCGGGCTTCACCTTTATTTAAGAGGAGCCAAATCTGCCCCTACCATCACACGCAGTATGCTTCTAGTATCAGTCATCTCCTTTTATTAGCGGGACTTAACTTCAGCGCCCTAACTAGTCACTCCAGCTTGAACGTATTATTCCTGGTTTTGCGCTATGTAAGCTGCTTTTAATAACTCTCGTCCTAACTCCTTCCCTTACATTGACACTGCACAGGTAAATAATCTGTGCACATCAGCTCGGCCCTTTAGTACCAGCTCGGCTGCTAAACAGGAACAGCGCAATAAAAGAACTCAGAAGCTCCGCTCCAAGTGATCCCTTTAATTTTGGATGAGGCCAGGCTGATCCCCTTATTTATTTATTTACTTTTTTACAAGAAAGTAATTACAAAAGTGAGGTCACTTGTAACTATTAAAGTAAGCACAGAAAACAAGAGATCAATAACTCGGAGGTAAAGTGTTGGTAAACCACATAACAACACAACAGAGACACCAGGAATAGAAAGAGCCAAAAGGGTCATTTCTTTTCCAGGAAACGAATGGTAATATAATGGGCATTAGAAGCGAGAAATAGTTATGGCATCCTGGAACCAGACACACGCATATTCACATTATTCTTGGCTTTCCTGGCCAAGCGGAACGCTGATGTCCTTATGTCGGGGTGTGGGTACGGTTCCACAGTGGGAAATTATTTAAATAGCATCCTGTCGGGGAAAAAAACAAACATTTGTGACTTTGTGAAGAGCACAGGTAACGCCCCGCGTGGTTTTACTAAAGTCACTTGAAGTGGGCTCCTATATTATTACAATACGGATAAGAAACGACAGAGAAGCCCAATGCTACATCCAATGTGACAAAAACACACAGTAAAATACTTATATATTCTCTTGAAAATGGGTCATTTAGTTTAACCCTTTGGCCAAAGCGTTGTAAGCTTGCGAGCCACGACAAGGCAGACACCTGTTTGCAAGTCCTAACACTACCAGATAAATACTAATATATCTCTATTAGGATTAAAATTCTCATTTACCTCTATTAGGAGGGAGAAAGACCATAGTGGGTCTATATCCAGCAGAATGAGGCACTTTCAAACTATGGAAGTGGGGAGGGGCGGGCTTAAACCCTGGGAAGGAGGAGCCACTAACCTCCACCAGCTGGAACAAAACCCCAGCAAGCTCTTTTTGGGAACTCCTGAGCCCCCACAAAATATATATATGTATATAAGTGTCAAAAAGTAGAGCTATTGAGCGTGGCATATGTATACAACAGACGACAGAGAAGCCCAATGCTACGTCCAACATGACAGAAATACACAGTAAAATACTGATATATTCTCTTGAAAAAGGGTCATTTAGTTTAACCCTTTGGCCAAAGCATTGTAAGCTTGCGAGCCACGACAAGGCAGACACCTGTTCGCAAGTCCTAATGAGCACTCCGCATGAGCAGAGTCTGGAGGCGGTACCGGAGGAAAGCGTATTTACCTGCGCGCGGGATGCGCGCGCCTATAGCATGGAGGCTGGTCACAGGAGGAGTTAGAGGAGCGTCACGATTGACGGGAGAAGTGGGGGGCCCGATCACGGGTTGGGGTAAGCACCGGGTGTGTCGAGCGCGTCGCGGATCACGGATCCTGACAGCGTCCTCACTACGGAAAAACAATGACAGACAGATGATCGCAAAACGCCCTGAGTGTAACACCAATTACTATCAGAATTACAAGGAGAGCCAGGTACTGCCCGCCCTGTTTGGCAGATATAAGAAAGCGTTCTCACTCTTAGGGATGTGTGATAACCATGTGACTGAGCCACTGATTGAACCACCTGTGCTGAAGCAGGGATATCTTTAAAACCTGACCTGTTGGTGGCCCTTGAGGACTGAAAGTTGGCCAGTTAACGACTGTGCCACTGATTGAGCCACCTGTGCTGAAGCAAGGATATCCCTAAACCCTGACCTGTTGGGGGCCATTGTAGACTGGAGTTGGTGAGTCAACAACTGAGCCACTGATTGAGCACCCTGCGCTGAAGCAGGGATATCTGCAATACCTAAGCCTGTTGGTGGCCTTTGAGGACAGGAGTTACCCACCCCTGTTCTAGAACATGCTTGTAAGAGAAGTAAATTACGACCAACAGCATCAACAGTGTTTCCGATGCCTTCACTGCCCGCTGAGTTTGCAATGTACAACAGAGCACATAACGACCTCTAATAACTAACGAGAACATTTCCACCATGAAGCAAGATCGCAGATAATCCTGGAGAACACGGGATTTTTATGGGGTGTGATGGGTTTTATTGGACCAACAGAAAACATTGATCTCTTTGTTTATATAGCGCTATAGAGTGTTCGAGATCTTTTCTGCAGATATGTCATATCTCTAGGTGGCGTAATATTATATTATTTATTTATTTATAAAAATGTTTTACCAGGAATTAGAGGCTAAAGCTGTAAAAATCCGGGTAATATTGAAATCCCTGCTCTCTGATTGGTTAAAATTGCGGGCATTATCCATTCAGTAATGCCCGGAACTTTTGGCAACTTGCCAACTCACCTTTTCCGAGATGTAGGGAGGCGCTCGCTGAGAATTTAAAATAAAAAACTGTTGCCTGTCCGCTCCTCTCCTCACACAGCTCCGCAGCATATGCAGGCTCTCTCTCAGCTGCACCTCCGCTCCTCTCCTCACACAGCTCCGCAGCATATGCAGGCTCTCTCTCAGCTGCACCTCCGCTTCTCTCCTCACACAGCTCCGCAGCATATGCAGGCTCTCTCTCCGCTGCACCTCCGCTCCTCTCCTCACACAGCTCCGCAGCATATGCAGGCTCTCTCTCAGCTGCACCTCCGCTCCTCACACAGCTCCGCAGCATATGCAGACTCTCTCTCCGCTGCACCTCCGCTCCTCTCCTCACACAGCTCCGCAGCATATGCAGGCTCTCTCTCAGCTGCACCTCCGCTCCTGTCCTCACACAGCTCTGCAGCATATGCAGGCTCTCTCTCAGCTGCACCTCCGCTCCTCACACAGCTCCGCAGCATATGCAGGCTCTCTCTCAGCTGCACCTCCGCTCCTCTCCTCACACAGCTCCGCAGCATATGCAGGCTCTCTCTCAGCTGCACCTCCGCTCCTCACACAGCTCCGCAGCATATGCAGGCTTTCTCTCAGCTGCACCTCCTCTCCTCACACAGCTCCGCAGCATATGCAGGCTCTCTCTCAGCTGCACCTCCGCTCCTCTCCTCACACAGCTCCGCAGCATATGAAGGCTCTCTCTCAGCTGCACCTCCGCTCCTCTCCTCACACAGCTCCGCAGCATATGCAGGCTCTCTCTCAGCTGCACCTCCGCAGCATATGCAGGCTCTCTCTCAACTGCACCCCCGCTTCTCTGTATGCAGTCTCTCTCACAGCTGCACATACGCTCCTCTGTATGCAGTCTCTCTCTCTCTCACTGCTGCACCTCCGCTCCTCTGTATGCAGTCTCTCTCACTCTCACAGCTGCACCTCAGCTCCTCTGTATGCAGTCTCTCTCTCAACTGCACCTCCACTCCTCTGTATACAGTCTCTCTCACTCTCACAGCTGCACCTCCGCTCCTCTGTATGCAGTCTCTCTAACTCTCACTGCTGCACCTCTGCTCCTCTGTATGCAGTCTCTCTCACTCTCACAGCTGCACCTCCGCTCCTCTGTATGCAGTCTCTCTCACTCTCACAGCTGCACCTCCGCTCCTCTGTATGCAGTCTCTCTCACTCACAGCTGCACCTCCGCTCCTCTGTATGCACTCTCTCACTCTCACAGCTGCACCTCCTCTGTATGCAGTCTCTCTCACTCTCACAGCTGCACCTCTGCTCCTCTGTATGCAGTCTCTCTCACTCACAGCTGCACCTCCGCTCCTCTGTATGCAGCCTCTCTCTCTCACAGCTGCACCTCTGCTCCTCTGTATGCAGTCTCTCTCACTCTCACAGCTGCACATACGCTCCTTTGTATGCAGTCTCTCACTCTCACAGCTGCACCTCCGCTCCTTTGTATGCAGTCTCTCTCACTCTCTCACACCTGCACCTCCGCTCCTCTTTATGCAGTCTCTCTCACTCTCACAGCAACACCTCCGCTCCTCTGTATGCAGTCTCTCTCACTCTCACAGCTGCACCTCCGCTCCTCTGTATGCAGTCTCTCTCTCTCACAGCTGCACCTCCTCTGTATGCAGTCTCTCACTCTCACAGCTGCACCTCTGCTCCTCTGTATGCAGTCTCTCTCACTCACAGCTGCACCTCCGCTCCTCTGTATGCAGTCTCTCTCTCTCACAGCTGCACCTCTGCTCCTCTGTATGCAGTCTCTCTCACTCTCACAGCTGCACATACGCTCCTTTGTATGCAGTCTCTCACTCTCACAGCTGCACCTCCACTCCTCTGTATGCAGTCTCTCTCACTCTCACAGCTGTACCTCTGCTCCTCTGTATGCAGTCTCTCTCACTCTCACAGCTGCACCTCCTCTGTATGCAGTCTCTCTCACTCTCACAGCTGCACCTCCTCTGTATGCAGTCTCTCTCACTCTCACAGCTGCACATACGCTCCTTTGTATGCAGTCTCTCACTCTCACAGCTGCACCTCCACTCCTCTGTATGCAGTCTCTCTCACTCTCACAGCTGCACCTCCTCTGTATGCAGTCTCTCTCACTCTCACAGCTGCACCTCCTCTGTATGCAGTCTCTCTCACTCTCACAGCTGCACATACGCTCCTTTGTATGCAGTCTCTCACTCTCACAGCTGCACCTCCACTCCTCTGTATGCAGTCTCTCTCACTCTCTCACACCTGCACCTCCGCTCCTCTTTATGCAGTCTCTCTCACTCTCACAGCAACACCTCCGCTCCTCTGTATGCAGTCTCTCTCACTCTCACAGCTGCACCTCCGCTCCTCTGTATGCAGTCTCTCTCTCTCACAGCTGCACCTCCGCTCCTCTGTATGCAGTCTCTCTCACTCTCACAGCTGCACATACGCTCCTCTGTATGCAGTCTCTCACTCTCACAGCTGCACCTCCCGCTCCTCTGTATGCAGTCTCTCTAACTCTCTCACAGCTGCACCTCCGCTCCTCTGTATGCAGTCTCTCTCACTCTCACATCTGCACCTCCGCTCCTCTGTATGCAGTCTTTCTCACTCTCACAGCTGCACCTCTGCATGCAGTCTCTCTCACAGCTGCACCTCCGCTCCTCTGTATGCAGTCTTTCTCACTCTCACAGCTGCACCTCTGCTCCTCTGTAGGCAGTCTCTCTCTCTCACTGCTTCACCTCCTCTGTATGCAGTCTCTCTCACTCTCACATCTGCACCTCCGCTCCTCTGTATGCAGTCTTTCTCACTCTCACAGCTGCACCTCTGCATGCAGTCTCTCTCACAGCTGCACATACGCTCCTCTGTATGCAGTCTCTCACTCTCACTGCTTCACCTCCGCTCCTCTGTATGCAGTCTCTCTCACTCTCTCACTGCTTCACCTCCGCTCCTCTGTATGCAGTCTCTCTCACTCTCTCACTGCTTCACCTCCGCTCCTCTGTATGCAGTCTCTCTCACTCTCACATCTGCACCTCCGCTCCTCTGTATGCAGTCTCTCTCTCTCACTGCTTCACCTCCTCTGTATGCAGTCTCTCTCACTCTCGTTGCTGCACCTTCTCTGTATGCAGTCTCTCTCTCTCTCACAGCTGCACCTCCGCTCCTCTGTATGCAGTCTCTCTCTCTCACTGCTTCACCTCCTCTGTATGCAGTCTCTCTCACTCTCGTTGCTGCACCTTCTCTGTATGCTCCCCTCTCTCTCTCTCTCCCCCTTCACCTCTTCTTGCCCTCACCTCTCTCTATTTATGAAAAAAGCCTACATTTAGCCTATAATAGTCATAATCCCCGCAGAACAGGGCATTTCTGGCCAATGATGCCCAGGCTGGGTTAATGTCCCTCGGCTTCACCTTGGGCCTTCAACTCTTCCAGCCAGGGCATTATTAGCCAGTAATGCCCTGTTCTTCAGGGATCATTACTTAAGTAATATATTGAGAGTTCTTTCGTATTCAAGTATGTCCTGGGCACAGAGTTATAATAACACTACATGGTTACATTAAATGAACAGAGGTTATACAGTCAACTCACAGACATTTCAGCGACAGTTAGAGATACGATTATTGGCATATATAACATTTACAGACAAGATTAAAATGGTGTTAGAAGAGGTAGGATAGGCCTGCAATGTCTTAGAAGAGGTAAATTGGAAAATTGGGTACAGGGGATAAAAGGGCTGGTGAGTTTCAGATTTAAATAGAGAAGCTTTAACATCAGCAAACGGCTCACACCCTTTAGCTACCCATCGGCTGCGCCAAAGGCTGTCCGCCTTTGGGGCGACGCAGATATAGACTGAAGGGGTTCGGATTGAATGCAGCTGTGACGCCATATGCAGTTACACTGTGAGGTTCATAACAGTTTCATGAAGTTCAATGTCGTGTTAGCTATTATACCTAGTTAGGGTGACCAGGTGTCCCGTTTTAGCCGGGACAGTCCCATTTTTTAAATGGCTGTCCCGGCTGTCCCGCATTTTTTTAAATGTCCCTTTTTTTTGTGCTGTTCCGGATTTGGCCATCAGAGCAGGGGGGCAGCAGAGAGCACAGAATGCAGGCAGAGAGGAGGCCGGTCTGACAGCAGAGTGTGGGGGCGGGGTTAGCTGCAGAAGGTGGGGGCGGGGTTAGTGTCAGCGGAGCCTCAACAGTGAGACCCGGAAGTGAGGTACCTGCTGCCAGTCAAGATGGCTTCCCCCCCCCCCCCCTCCATGCTCCACAGTGACAGGTAGGACACAGAGAGAGAGAGTGTGTGAGTGGCTCTGTGTGTGTCACTTGCTCTGTGTGTGTCACTGGCTGTGTGTGTCACTGGGTGTGTGTGTGTGTGTGTGTGTGTGTGTGTGTGTGTGTGTGGGGGGGGGGGGGGGGGGCAGTGGCTCTGTGTGTGTGTGGGGGGGTGTCAGTGGCTCTGTGTGTGTGGGGGGGTCAGTGGCTCTGTGTGTGTGGGTCAGTGGCTCTGTGTGTGTGTGTGTGGGTCAGTAGCTCTGTGTGTGTGTGTGGGGGGGGGGATCAGTGGCTCTGTGTTTGTGTGTGTGGGTCAGTGGCTCTGTGTGTGTGTGTGGGGGTCAGTGACTCTGTGTGTGTGTGTGTGTGTGTGTGTCAGTGGCTCTGTGTGAGTGTGTGTGTGGGTCAGTGGCTCTGTGTGTGTGGGTCAGTGGCTCCGTGTGTGGGGGTCAGTGGCTCCGTGTGTGGGGGTCAGTGACTCCGTGTGTGGGTGTGGGTGTGGGTCAGTGGCTCTGTGTGTGTGTATATCAGTGGCTCTCTGTGTGTAGGTCAGTGGTTCTGTGTGTCTGTGTGGGTCAGTGGGTGTGTGGGTCAGTGGCTGTGTGGAGATCTATTTATTATATACTAGCTGATATACCCGGCGTTGCCCGGGATGTAAATCCGTAATAGGTAGTATTATTTATAAATGGTGGAACAATAGGTGACTATTTGTTGTAAAGGTTGGATAATAATGTTGAAAAGAAAGATGGAAGAAAATGTAATACGATGTTGTATAAAAATGGTTTATTGTAAACACACCACAATGTATATTTTGGTGACATAAGTGATGTGAAAATGTGAGGCGTGTGTCCTGCAAGGGTGTGAGCGTGTGTGAGGCGGCAGGTGGGTGTTCAGTACGGGTGGCGCGTGGGTAGTGAGTGCTGGCTGTGGGTCGGGGTCCTGCTAGGGTGTGAGGCGGCGGGTGTGTGGCGAGTGCGGGTGACAGCTGGTCAGTGATATTGTTGCGTAGGGGCAGGATGCGGCAGGTGTGTGTCGAGTGTGTGGGGTGGGTGAGAGGCGGCGGGTGTGTGTCGAGTGTGGCGGGTGTCTGTTGAGTGCGTGCGGCGGCTGTGTGGCGCAGGGGTGTGAGTGGTGGGCGGGTGAAAGGCAGAAGTGCGGGTTGGCGAAAGGCAGAGGCGGGAGGGCGGACGAAAGGCGTTGAAGGAGGGGAGGTGATGTCGGAGGGGTGGTGAGGGGGGGTGGTGGGGGGTGGTGAGGGGAGGTGAAGGGGTGGCGGAGGGGAGGTGAAGGGGGGCGGAGGGGAGGGGAGGAGGATGGGTGGTGAGGGGGGGTGGTGGGGGATGGTGAGGGGAGGTGAAGGGGGGGCGGAGGGGGGGTGAAGGGGGGGTGGAGGGGAGGTGAAGGTGGGTGGAGGGGAGGTGAAGGGGGGGTGAAGGGGGGGTGGAGGGGAGGTGAAGGGGGGGTGGAGGGGAGGTGGAGGGGGGGAGGTGGAGGGGTGGTGGAGGGGAGGTGGAGGGGATGTGGAAGGGATGGGAAGGGGGGTGAGGGGAGGTGAAGGGGGGTGAGGGGAGGTGAAGGGGGGTGAGGGGAGGTGAAGGGGGGTGAGGGGAGGTAAAGGCCGCTCACTCACCCGTCCGGCCGCTCACTCACCCGTCCGGCCGCTCACTCACCCGTCCGGCAGCTCCCACGTGGATCTGAGGCGGGAGGCAGCGTGTTGTGGCCGCTCCCCCACTGTGTCCCGGGCGCTCGCTCCGCTCCCCCGCTGACTGTAGCGGCGCCGGGGGGGGGGGGGGGGGGTGAAAGCACCGGCAGGTAAGAGAGCGGGAGATGTGCTGCTAACACTGTGAGCCCCGCTAATGTATGTAACAAGTTGACATGACAACGGGACGCATTATGGCGCCGAGGCATCACGTGATGCCACATTGTTATGGCAACATGTCACCGCCTGACGTCAGTGTCTCGTTGTCATGGCAACGGAGTGCGTCACGTGACGTAATTTGCTTTATAAATAATTTTTTAATGTGTCCCGGTTTTTCATTTTGAAAATCTGGTCACCCTATACCTAGTACATATTTATTATTCCAGACGATTGGGTTTGATTGATCCTAAAATGTCCCGGCGTTCTTGTCAGCCCTGTACATTTCCATCCCACTATGTGAGAATAAGCTTCGTCTCCAATTTTTTGTGCTTTGTGTTGAATCGATATATCTAAGAGCAAGTAATCAAGTTTATTCTAGTGACATGTAGTGAGAAACTGCAGCATGCAATGGTTTCCTGTTGTTCTGCCAATAATATTGATTCTAAAGCATCAGAAGGTCTCTTAAAAAAAAAACAAGGGGAAAAAAAACCCATTAAACCGTCAGGGCGTCTGCGAGAGATACCGTCCCTCTTTTGGAAAATGAGCGAAAGGGATGAAAGTGAAAGGGGAAAGTCACGGAGAAAGCTCTGTCCTTTGGACAATTCCCGCTCATTTTACGCCTTTCTCCGGGGCATGCTGGGATGTGTAGTCTTTTTTTTTTGTCTTCCCCCGAGAAAAATGCAGTCGAGAAACAGCTCTTCCAGATCGTCTTAGGCTGGCGGCGCGTGCAGAGACTACAGCCGCGATCGGCGGTCTGTAGGGGAGCGAGGGGGGGTGGGGACACGACGGGGGCATGGCCATGATGGGGCATATCTGCCCTGCCATTGGCTGCGTGCCGACCACGTGACCGCTTCGCGGTTTTGTCTTCCCGTGCCAGCGTACACATCACAGCGCTTTGCGCGCCCACACACGCGGCCACTGGGGCCTGCCCCATAGAGGGCTGTGCTGTGGTGTGTGGCGCGCGCTGCAGCACACGCCACAGCGACCCCCCGGGGACTCGGCCTTAGCTATACAGAGATGCCTATAGCATGGCAGCCAGCACTTTATCTGAAAGATTATATTCATAGGGGGTCGCTCTTTGTGTCTTCACACTGTATCTTCCACCTCTGGCTCCTTCCTTGTATGTAAGAATATAACAGGGTTTAAAAAAAAAAACCATGATATTAACACAAATATGCTTTCGCCATTTCTTCCACTTTTGTTTCTGTTGTTGGCTGCTGTTCTAATTCAGCTATGCTCAAATGTTTAGATACGGGGATTGTGTTTATTTATACACTTTCTGCGTGGGTCAGAATTGCTTTAGTACTTATAGTACTCATTAGAGACGCTTGGTGCTTGGTGTATGTAACCCTGCTTCCTATCACTGGCAAGCTGTTACTCTGTGCTGTGTTACCTGCTGGCTCACAGGGCCCGAGCCTCTGCCACGGAGAGCCTTGGGTGCGTACAATATATAGGTTCGGTGCAGCGCCTCCACCTGCGACAGATCCCGCCAAAGGGGGAGTTAGTCTTCGCAGGACGTCTATACAAGAATTACTCTTACACGACCATGTTCTAAAACCAATCTCGTTTACTAATAGATCAACCTCACGATACATTACATGCCATGACATTCCGGTATGCTGGTACACATCATTTAACACGCCACGGAGGACGTCAACATTCTTGCGCCTCGGCGGACGCCAGCAATAACTTGCGCCTCGGCGGACGCCAACAATACTTTCCCCCAATCCCGCCACCGGGTGATCCCACCCCGTGTCCAAATACACTAATCAGTTCTCCCGGTCCCACAGGCCGTATGTGTGTGTATGGGTGACTGCGCAGCCACTAGGTCTCTAGGTGATTGAAAGGTAGAGTTGGTGCACTTGATGAAATACCTGCCGAGCACTCCGGTGCTCGGAACTGCTACGATTCTTCGAAAAGAGTCTCTGAGGATACCACGCTCTTGCCCTCGCTAGGACCCGGGGCGCTTCTTCTCGAACTCTGGCCACGCTACGGAGGTCTGAGCCCGATCTCCTTCTCGACAGAATAGTCCCGAACAATACTAACAGATAGGGGGTAAAACCCTTACTACGGATGTCCCTAGCTCAGCTTGTCTCTACGGTGACTCAGGGCTAACTGGGTCGGGGGCACCTGGCCTGCGCCTGGGAGTACAACCTCCCAGCGCAGTATCTCCGTCTACTCGTCTCTCCACGAAGCTCTAACTCCACGTGCGCGCAACCCCTGCCTATATGTCTGGCAACTCCTCCTCCCATAGGCTAAACGCTCCCACCTGACCCTCCCCGTAGGGCTGCTGGGTCAAGGGACTGCTCCTCTCCCGCCAAAGTGTACTCTCCTCCTTCGCGGGCTTTGCAACTACTCTTTGCAAGCGCAACCTCCCATTCCTCGGGGTGAATCAGGGGTCACGGCTACATGTATATATTGGTATACCTATGACCGGTTTTACATTCACACCGTGTCACTTCCCTTTGTCTATCCGCTACCAATAGTCTAGTACATATGTGGTGAGGTTTAGACATACAGTTTGCTCCCCTCATGCGGTAATCCTTGTGTTTTTTATCCATGTATATTGTGTTTCATGGCATAGTAGTTAAATAAATGAGCTTTTAGTATATTAGTGAGTGGCTATATAGGGGTCCCCCTAGGATTGAATGGTTCCAAGCCCTCTGTAGTGAATAGCGAGTGCACATAGGTTCTGTTGTTGTCTCTTTACACTCTCCCTTTATGCTCAAATGTGCACATTATTTTGCATCAAACATCCTCTACAACAGGGGGCTCAACTCCGTTCCCCCAGCACCACCACCCCCTTCCCAACAGGTCAGGTTTTCAGGATATCCCAGCTTCAGCACAGGCGGCTTATGAGAGGCTCAGTGAGTGAATGTTTTTTTGCTGTTTATGTGCCAATAAAGTTATAGTTTGCTGATCCAGAGGATTCCCGGTCTCTTTCACTGACGTGGGCAGCTGCACCGCCTTCTTCTCTCCATTTGTGCTGAAGCAGGGACTGATGGAGCCACCTGGGCTGAAGCAGGGACTAATGGAGCCATCTATTCTGAAGCACGGACTGATTGAGCTACTTGTGCTGAACAGGGATATCCTGAAAACCTGACCTGTTGAGGCCCCTGGACAGCTGGAGTTGAGCACCCTGCTCTACAACATCGGCTGAAACATTAACATCTCTGTGGTGACGTCACTGCCCTTAACCCCAGGGTCATGACCTAGTGACCCTGAGGAAGTGCCGTGATTGCCCTGTGTCTCAGGCATCGAGCACTCGAGGTTAGAGGGGGTAAAGCACTTGATCTTATTTCATTCTTAGACATAGGGAAAAACAACACGGGAGAGTGACAGATATTGCACCTATTTTTATATTTACCTGGGACAGCAGCAAGAGTTCTTGTAATGCAATAACCCATATCCGCAAATCCAGTACGTCATTCTCATATTGCACCCTCAGTGCCGGCGGGATGGGCGGTCACATCTCTCTCTGGTTTTGTTCCTGCTGAAGCAGCATCTTCAAACAGAACCAGTTCCCAATCACTTCCCAGGCATTGTTTTGTGTTGCAGGTGATTCATTATTCTGGGATTTGGTTAAAGTCCCTGTAGTAATATTTCCATTTTTAAACATAGAGTAACCTTTATAAATAACCAATAGTGTACTTACTGTTGTCATTCCCCCAACACTTAGACAATTATTTCCTTCTCAACGTAGGGGGTACGTTTGATTCCAAACATTAATTATGTAGAAACTGTTTAGCCCATCCTGCCCCATCCCCCTCTCCTTCCTCATTCCATCTCCCCCTCCTCGTTTCCCCCTCCCCACCCCCCTCTCTCCCTCCTCGTCCCCCTGTTCCTCTCCCCCTCCTCCCCTCTCCCTCCGCCTCCTCATCCCCCTCCCTTCTCATCCCCCTCTCCATCCATCCTTATCCCCCTCTCCCTCCTCGTCCCCCTCCTCATGTCCCCCTCATCGTTCCCCCCTCTCCCTCATCATCCCCCTCCTCATCCCCTCTCCCCTCCTCATCCCCCTATCTCCCTCCTCCCCTCCCTCCCTCCTCGTTTCCCCCTCTCCCTCCTCATCCCCTTTCCCCCTCCTCGTGTCCCCCTCCTTGTTCCCCCCTCTCCCTCCTCGTACCCCTCTTCCTCTCCCCCTCCTATCCCCCTCTCCCCTCCTCATCCACCTCTTCATCCCCCTTCTCCTCTCTCCCTCCCCCTCTCCCTCCTCGTTTCCCCCTCCCTGTCCCCCCTCCACCTCCTCATCCACCTCCTCATCCCCCTCCTCCCCTCTCCCTCCTTATCCCCTTCCTCACCGCCCTCTCCCTCCTCATCCCCCTCTTCTTCTCCCTCCTCATGTCCCCCTCAACCCGTTTTGCTGCTAAGGGACTGCTACAGGGTCTTGGGACCCCCTGCTTGGCGAGATACATATCTCTGAAGGTGCCCTCGCTGCTGTCTCCTGTAGGGTGAACAATATGGAGGTTTAAAGCTCACATGTCATGCGGGTCAGTAGGATGTCGCAATGTCATCCGTCATGGGTCCCTAGTGGCCCGCGAGACTTAAACCTCCATGAAATACCAGCAGCACCGTCAAAAGTATGCACATTATCTTGGGAGCAGAGCGTCCCCGGAGCGGAAAGTAAAGGTAGGGTTGCCAGGTGTCTTCTCCAAAAATACTGCACACAATGGTGAAAGGTGCGACACCAACACACACACACACACACACTTCATGCTGTTTCCTCCTCTCCTTGGCCCTAACGCAGGCTTCTGACACCTCCTCCTGATTGGCTGTTGCTGGGTAATGCAGCCAATCAGGATGGATGTGACAGTGAAGGGTTGAACCAGGCTCATCAATAAAGGTCAAGCCCACTTGGTTACCCCTGATCTGTGTGTTGGGGTCCTAGAGTGTCAGCTCTTGGACCCAGATGTCCTAAATGCATTACTGTGACTGTGTGCAAATTATGCAACATTAAAGATTTCTGTGTGTTTTGCCTTCCATGGGGTGCTGGGACCGGGAGATTTCTAGGCTGTGAGTTTCAGGGTAGGTTTGACGGAGAAACTTCTCTCAGATTGCGTCTATTTAGCGGGGTTCCAAAGTTACTAGAGACCCCAAAAATGTGCCCGGGATTCAGGTTAGATTCCCAGCTACATTGAAGCGCAGTGCTCCGGTCAAAACCCTACCATGAAAAGCCGTCTTGACGCTCACCCCTAGGAGGTCCTGCATCAGCACAGACCAGAACAGGTTAAATGAGGCACAGAGAGGAAAAGGGTAACTGAAACAGTCAAGGGGTCCCTAATATAAACAGGAGGGGCTGCCCAGTTCTTACTCAGGTCACCCTCACTCGGGGATAAGAAGTTGAGGTTTTACTCCAGCCCAAAAATAAAACTGAGAGGGTTTTTATTAAGATAAGAAGTTTATCTATTGAGGGTCAGAGATATGACTAGTGGGAGAAAATACACTGTTACAGGTTTCACTCTAACACCCCAAATAAACTTAGCACATTTTAATAAAGATGAATAGAAAAGTATAAGTTATTAAAGCTCGTATGTTTTAAAATGTTATATACTGTGTCCATGAAACAAAGCCGGGTCTTCCCTCTCCTAGCCACCTGGGCGTTGGTGCTGGTGGGTCTAACCCGTGGTCCTAGATGAACGGGACACCAGGTGGCTAAAGGTGTGAACCATTTGTCAGCAAGAAGGGCTAAGTGGAGCAGCCACATCCTCAGCTCAAAGGGTCCATGTGGCCTTGCCCAGACAGAGTGCAGCCTCGCACTGTGGGGGGCAAAGGGGCAGAGAAGAATATTTTACAGCCCCTGGGAACACTCAGGTGTTTGGGAAACCCCGTCTAGTCGCCTCAGATTGGTTGCTAGGGGAATTGCTAGGGTTTTTTGATTGGGCTGCAGGGTTTCTGGGAATGAATACCAGAGGTTTTAAAAACTCTGACCTAGCTCAGATTTGGCAGATTCCCCAGAGATTCCAAAGAGAGGGTTTTTCCAATGATTCAAAGGGATTCAATGCTTGTGCCAAGATTCCAGAAGTCCAATTTGCCCTAAGGGCAAGAACGGGTCGGATCGGGCCCAGAGACGCCAAGCTGCGATTGCAAGGGGGAAGGCTGCGGGACTTTTTAAACCGGAATGTTTTCTAAGTCCCACCTTCAGCACTGGACTGTTTTAAAGACTTTATTTCAACTAGGAAAGTCAGTTTGTCAACCCCAGACCCCAGTAAGTGTATATTTTTCTGTCTGTTGTAATTCAATGTGTGTTTGCCTGTTTCTATGGAATAAATTACAATTTATTTTACTTATTGGCTTTGCTCAATGATAAGATCCCGGTAAAAATGTGTATTTGTCCTGGCCTCCCGTGACAATGGAACAAGCTGCCCAGCCCCCTAGCAACATCCCTGCTCTATCCCTAATCTGGGAGCTGCTCCCCCCAAGCCGATCAGGTGACTATGTCCAGAGAGGTAATACCGGTATACACATACACGCCCAGAGAGTTAATACCGGTATACACATACATGTCCAGAGAGGTAATACCGGTATACACATACACGCCCAGAGAGGTAATACCGGTATACACATACACGCCCAGAGAGGTAATACCGGTATACACATACACGCCCAGAGAGGTAATACCGGTATACACATACACCCCCAGAGAGGTAATAGCAGTATACACATACACACCCAGAGGTAATACCGGTATACACATACACGCCCAGAGAGGTAATACCGGTATACACATACACGCCCAGAGAGGTAATACCGGTATACACATACACGTCCAGAGAGGTAATACCGGTATACACATACACGCCCAGAGAGGTAATATGGGTATACACATACACACCCAGAGGGGTAATACCGGTATACACATACACGCCCAGAGAGGTAATACCGGTATACACATACACGCCCAGAGAGGTAATACCGGTATACACGTACACGCCCAGAGAGGTAATACCGGTATACACACACACGCCCAGAGAGGTAATACCAGTATACACATACACACCCAGAGTGATAATACCAGTATACACATACTCGCCCAGAGGGGTAATACCGGTATACACATACACGCCCAGAGAGGTAATACCGGTATACACATACACACCCAGAGTGATAATACCAGTATACACATACTCGCCCAGAGAGGTAATACCAGTATACACATACATGTCCAGTATTACCGCTAATGTTTTACTGGACCGTGACTGAATACAGGACAGTCTGGTTCAATACTCATACCTGGTAACCCTACCCTCAGGGCTGAACATAGCTCATTACAGCAGGGGGAGGGGGATTCCCTGCTTTGGGGCAACTGCCTCAAATAGTAGTTCTGGCCTGGTAAGAGGTGGGGATGAAAGGGAGGAAAAAGTATAATTTTATTTGAATTTACCATCTATATCGGCAAAACAGAAGCTTAAAAAAAAATGGTTGAGGAATATTTTAATGAATGTGTTAATTAACAACCCCTTTACTTGTGTGTTTGAGATGTAATGTCGTGTTCACCCACTGTGACTTGTTTCCATTAAGCCCCTCAGTCGGGGGTAAGTGTTTAATCATGATGGGGTCCCAGCGCTGATAGCACCGTAGTGTACATTGGATTATCTCTTTATTCCTATTGACTGAGAGCCGGGAGCAAAATGATCAAGTATCTTCTGCTGGAAAAATGGATTTATTGGGCAGTTTTGATCAATGAACTCTAGTCTTGTGCACGATCCTGACACTGACGTCCCTGTGATGGGGATGGGAGATGGAAGTGGGAGATTTGTCTCTGATTTAGTTCATGTAATGCTTTTGCTCCCAGAAAGCAGACTAAGATGCAACACTTCTAAAGCGGGACCCCTTTACTCTAAGGCCGTGAGGACGGCCATAGAGAGCGCGTGTGCGAGAGCGACTGTGCGTGTGCGACGCAAACAGAAGGCCTTGCCTCAATAAGGCTCTCACAGAGATTTCTCTCCCACACGTGTTTTTAAAGGATCCTGTGAGTGCATTTCCTTGGGATCATTGTTTGATTAAATTTGCCATATTTTTGATACAGTCACGCGCTATGGAGTTTGCGCTTCTTTCTGTTTTTTTATCTATAGGTTCATCAGTGGGAGGCTGCACCACTTGTTTTGAAGCGGCATTATACTCCTAGGATCTCATTGCTGGGTTTCCTTCTCTGGACTTCTTTGGAACTGTATCAAGTTTGATCAATTGGACTTCACATAAATACGTGGAAGTGCTGTGTGCTGGGTGATAATGGTGAAAGACAGGGTTGCAGACCTGTCTAAGACATGCAAATGAACATACAGGAATATTTACAGTTGATATATATATATATATTTACATATGTTTTATATTAATATCTATTGCAATATCACGATTTGGCACTATAGAATATATGTTTATTTATTTAGATTAATTAGTAATATCATCACAGTTAATAAGTTATTTAATCATCTTTATTAACATTTATTCACATAGTGATTAAAGTGATACATTTGAAAAATTAACTATTTAGCGCTACTCTTTGTGTGTGTTTTTTTACTATGTAACTATGTATATGTAACTATGTAATTATAATGTAACAAGAATTGTTGTTTCTATAGCAACCCTTTACAAAGTCACATCCCCTTCCTCTTCTGAAACAAGCTCTAGCACATCCCTTTTTTAGCCCTACCCTCTCTCTAGCAGTGCACCAATTGTATCTGGTAACTGCCTGGTCACATGATCTTCCCCACAGAACTTCGCATCTTTGGTCCTCTTCTGCTGCACCGACAGCCATTTAGTGAACCCCCGAGCCGAATCTTCGTTGATCGCTCACAGGAGAACGGATCGATTGGCAATTTAGCTAATTACTTCTCATTGTGTGGATTGTAGTGTTGCACGTATTAAGGGGGAAAATAATTTAAAAAAAACGGCAGCTTGAACTGTTGTTTTAAGATTTATTCAACGCCCTTGAGGAAATATGAAAGAATATTGTTTATGGGGGAGATAGTAAATGGGGAATCTTATGCCAGATTCTGTTAGGAGTCTGTGTGATGATAGCTTTAATGTTAATCTTTGAAAATACGATTATCTTTTTTTAAATTATTATTATTATTATTATTATGATTATTTGTGTTAATGTGTGAGTTTTGAAACTATAAGTATGATGAGCAATACCAAAAATAATTTTGTGTTAAAGTATGTTTTTCTGTGTTTCTTATTGTTTTTTTTCTGTATTGTAATGCTGTAATGTTGTAATGTTGTAATGCTGTAATGCTGTAATGCAGTAATGCAGTAATGCAGTAATGCTGTAATGTTGTAATGTTGTAATGTTGTAATACTGTAATGCTGTAATGCTGTAATGCAGTAATGCAGTAATGCAGTAATGCTGTAATGTTGTAATGTTGTAATGTTGTAATACTGTAATGCTGTAATGCTGTAATGTTGTAATACTGTAATGCTGTAATGCAGTAATGCAGTAATGCAGTAATGCTGTAATGTTGTAATGCAGTAATGCTGTAATGCAGTAATGCAGTAATGCAGTAATGCTGTAATGCTGTAATGCAGTAATGCAGTAATGCAGTAATGCTGTAATGCAGTAATGCAGTAATGCAGTAATGCTGTAATGCTGTAATGTTGTAATGCTGTAATGCTGTAATGCTGTAATGCTGTAATGCAGTAATGCAGTAATGCTGTAATGTTGTAATGCAGTAATGCAGTAATGCTGTAATGCTGTAATGCAGTAATGCAGTAATGCTGTAATGCTGTAATGCTGTAATGCAGTAATGCAGTAATGCTGTAATGCTGTAATGCAGTAATGCAGTAATGCTGTAATGTTGTAATGTTGTTGTTTAATGCTTGTAAACCCAATTAAAAAAACTATATATGGAGAAAAAAAAAAAAAAAAATTTCATCAAGAAGTTTATGGTGTGATGTTGTGTGTCAATTATTAACGGTTCCGGCCTTTAGTGGCCATATCACACGTGAACCCCCCAAACAAATGTGCCACTATTGATGCGGCTGGCATGAATTTTTAATAAGACTGGATTTATGGCCGTGTTGACTTTATGGCTTTAATGCATATACAACACGTAAAAAGGATGACAAAACACTGTAAAACCTAATTATATTCCTGGAGCACCCTTGGGGTATGCTAGAATTATCCCGGTGAGTCCTGGGCCCTACCGGGAGTTAAGGGGTTAAATCTTTTACAGGCCCTACAGTAGTTCATGTAGCTAATGTGAAGTAACTTATTTCATGTTGCAAGTCACCTAGGCTGGTGATTGGCCGGTCTCTGTTCTTCAAGAATGTGCTGGAAAGGTTAACCCTTTAGGGGATGACTCAGTAGCTAAAGCCTTCTCTTTTCCTGCCCAGCAACAGAGGGGTAGGAGAGAGCTTATAAATATAAGGGACCCGAATCCTTTGCCTCAGATCCCAGGAGGAACCAGAAGAGGGAACTTCAGCTGTAAATATGTTTATAATCCCGTTTTGACGGTAGGGGTAAATACGGCTGATGTTATTAAAGGGTAAGCCCTGCGCCCTGCGTTACCCCTACCTGCAATAATGCAGTTGTAGTACTGTATGTGTTATATATGATGTATTATGTCTTTGCCTGGTTCCAACATCTCAGGAACCAGGGGTTAACTTGATTTGCAGTTGGACGGTGTCAACATTGTCTGCGACGTTCCATGTAACTCATGTTATGTTGCTGTTTTAATGTTGCTGTTTAATCCACCAATCAGGGGCTGGGCATGTAGGCGGCACCTGGCCATTGAATGTTGCAAAGTTGTGGGTTAGTGCCAGGGTGCGCATACTTTTCCACCGTGCGCACCCCTGCCTGCTCTCCTCTGCGCCTCGCGCGCCCCCCTGCTCGGCCCCGGCGTCAAATGACGCGCGTGATCATATGACGTCACGTTGCCATGGTAACGTCACGTGACCCCGCGTCGTCGTTTGACGCCGGGTTACCAGGACGACGCGTCGCTGGAAGGGAAGGTTAGTGTGTTATAGAGGCCTCGCGCAGTCCCCCGGCATTTAATTGAAATGCCTGGGGGGAGAGCATGGGACCTCTATAACTGCCGCGCCCCCCAGCTTGCGCACCTCCGAGTTAGTGTATAAGAAGGGTGTGAGGGAGACCCCCGGTTAGGCTGAAGTGAGCTGAAGGAATTGCAGGAGCTGGTAGCTTGGACTGCTAGCTGCAGCTCAAGATTCTATACCAGAGAGGATTCCAGTGCTGGTGTCAGGCCCGGAGTCCTGGTTCAGAGGCCATTACAGGGGAAGAAAGAACAGGGGAAATCTCTGAAAAGAGGTACCTGCAACTACTAGGTTGTCAAGGTATTCCCAGTTTCTCCGTTTAGGTATGTATTGTAGGTATTAGGTGTGTATATGTATTGTTGTGGATACTGTTTTGGATACTATTTTCCAATAAATTAATTTGATAAACTCTTGTGTTTCTGTCTGGTGATATTGATCCCTGGTATAAGTTCTGGTCTCCAGTGACACCTGTAATAGGGGTAAGCAACCTTTCTTCTGTTCTAGGTTAGGGCAAGTCTCCCAGTGTAGGGGTCCTTCAGACATTACACTAAATCAGGATCCTGCCACAGTAGGAAGTGGGGTCTTCTCACAGGGGCTCATTGAGGAGACCGGGAAGAGCTGCTGAGGAATTGCAGGAAAAGGTTCCAGTCACAGGGGAAAGCCTTGGAAAAGAGTTACCCTGCCTACAAGCCCGAAGGATTGAGGGCACCTGAGTGTAAGTGTGTAACAAGAAGAGATCTTTCTACCCTGAACACCGCTTCTATCGCTGCTCTATTCGCACAGCTGAATAACAGTTAAGAAAGTTCCGGGGGGCCCTTTCATCATTTGTTGCCCAGCACCCGAGCCCTGCATGAGGTTCCAGCACCCTGCGATACACGGTAACTACTGCTGAGTATCACCTGCACACAAGAAATCTCACTTTAGGAGATAGTGTTACATACCATAATAATATGGGTGTCACTTAAAGCTGCTGCCCAAGCAATATTCTCCGTGTGTGTTTAAAAAAAAAAATCAGTTCGTTCTATGAGAAAATACTTGTATCATGTAAAAAAAAAACAACAACTCTGAATAACATTTTTAGTGTATTATAATGTAAAAAGCCTTTTTTTCTTTCTATAGCAACCATTTACAAAGTCACATCCCCTTCCTCTTCTGAAACAGGCTCTGGCACACACCCCTTTTTGAGCCCTGCCCTCTCTCTAGAAGGGCACCAAATTGTAGCCAGTGACTGCCTGGTCACATGATCTTCCCCACAGAACTTTGCATCTTTGGTCCTCTTCTGCTGCACTGACAGCCATTTAGTGAACCCCCGAGCCAAATCTTCGCCGATCGATCTAAGGAGAACGGGTCGATCGGCAACTTAGCTAATTACTTATCCTTGTGTGGATTGTATTGATGCACATATTAAAGGGGGGGAGGGAACAGCAGCTTGGCTGCCTTGTAAACAGCCCCAAAACCCTTTTATACGCAGGGCAAAATATACACAAATGGGCAGTCGCATTCGCGTCAGTAATAAATGTGCCACAAAGTGACTTAAAACACGGACACTACGGGGTGCACATTTTGGGACAGATTTGGAGTTTATAGAATTTGTCATTTTAGGAACGGGCTAAATATTTAGCACTACAAAGGTGCAAAAATACCTCAGTGTTATTTGGCCCTATGTGCAAACTACCTTTAAGGAACAGTTTCTCAGACGTGGATGTCATTTGAAAAATAAGGTAAAAACACATCTTTCATAAAAATTGAGCATAATCCTAGAAGCAAAGGGCTTTATTACTTTAAGTCTTTTCGCTGCAAAACTGTAGTGAAACCCAGAATCAAAGCATGAGATTTACCAGAGGAAAAGCATCAAACTGCTTTCAATTAGATTGTAAGCTCTTCGGGCAGGGACTACTTTTCCTAAGTGTCTGAAGCATTTCTTCCCTTTAAGTGTTATTTGTATTATTTGCTATTTATATGATTGTGTCACGTGTATTACTGCTGTGAAGCGCTATGTACATTAATGGCGCAATATAAATAAAGATATACATACATACAACGGGAGTCCTCTCCTTGGGTATATCTGGTGCCGTGTGGCTCAGGGTTCGCAGCTGACACAGTGAGGGGATATGAGCAACATGAATGGAATTTGTATTAAAAGTACAGTTCTGAGCAGCATAACAGTGAAATACATAGCACCGTGGGGCGCAGACCTGTCCGGAGAGCTGGAGCAGATCACTGGACTGATATATCTGAAGCAGTGGTCAGTAGCTCGATATGCACCTTCTATTAAAGAGAACGCCTACAAAGTCATGCTACAAAAAATACTGGACACAATGGTGAAACGCGCTCGAGACACACACACACCCATACCACTCCATGCTGCTTCCTCCTCTCTTTGGCCCCACCTCCAAACTCCTGACACCTCCTCCTGGTTGGTTGTATTACCCAGCATCAGCCAATCAGGATGGAGGAAGCTGCCCAGCCCCCTAGCAACAACCCTGCTCACTCCCTGCTCAGGGAAATCCCGTGCCCCCCAAGCCGTCCAAATACAGGACAGTCCGGTTCAATACTGGACTCCCGGCAACCCTAGATGCTACTCATCCCCCTGAGGCAATATCTAAATTCTGCCCAGGCTTCTCCCCACTTTGCCCTAAGTGCTGGTCCAGCCCTATAGTTTGGGGCCATTAGAATAGGGTTTGGGGCGCAACAGATCATAGGCACTGACCTTCCAAAAGACCCCCTGGGCATTCCTTTTGCACAGTGTGAGGATTGGCATTAGGTCCTGCCCCCGCGACAGTTTCCGTGACGACACGGGTGACACGCCGCAGACCAAAGAAGCTACCCACAGGCGCCGCACTGTCAGACAGGGGGATACCTCCAGATTTGGGCTTAGGCCCCACCCCTGCATCACGTCCCGTGATGACACGGGTGACGCATCGTACCCGCAGGAAACCACGCACCGGCGCCGCATCACAAAGAGCATGCAAGGGGTTAAATCTTTAACTCCTAATCAGGATCACCTGCACCTGCAGCTCACTCCGCTTCCATTCTACCATTGGCTGCTTGCTACCGAGTGGGCGGTTCATGCTAATGTGTGGCACCTGCTTGTTGGCTGCTCATTGGTCACCTACACTTTATATGCTCAGCCAGCCCTCTCGCAAATTGGCTGAGCATAATTCTTCGTTCCTGAACGTAGTGCTTACATCAAGCATCCTGCTGCCTTGTCTTGTTGCCTTGTGCATTTTGATCCTGTCTTGTTTCTCAGTGTTTTGACCTCGGCTTGTACCTGGACCCCAGACTTTCCTCTACCTTGACCTTGGCTTGCTTCTGGGCCTCTACCTTCTCCGCCACTGGACGCCGGCTACCCATCCGACTTCTCCAACCCCTGACCACAGCGAGTATTACGACTATCCTTACTTCTCCAACTCTGACCCGGCTATACAACAATCACCCTGCACTCCAGACGAGCTCACGCAGCTGGAGGTCGTGTACACTAACATCCCCACCTCGCCCTCGCTGTCCCGTCTTGTTTGTGGTGAGCACCTGTTACAATCAGGCCCCTACAAGAGCTACCCCCTGCTGAAAATAAGCTGTTCACACACATCGACACGGCTCCCAGGGGCAAGATGGGAGATTGCCAACCATAACTAATATCAAACAAAGAATATGGTTTATATGAAGGGTGACCAGATGTACCAGTTTAGCCGGTATGGTACCGGTATTTCAGGCTCTGTCACAGTTTTAGGATCCCCGAGACTCTCGCGGACTGTGCATTCATGATGCGCACATGCCGGCTGCTCGTGCGCCACCGGAAAGCTCCAGTTGCGCATGCGCAGTTAGGCGAGAGCCAACTGTGCATGCGTGACATTTGTCCCGGTTTTTGTCGGGACAAATCTGGTCCAATTGAGAAAATGACTGGCCACCTTACCGACTCCTGCCACAAGTTCCAGAGGGTTTGGCAACCCTGGCTCAGTCATACAGGGGGGGTTAGACACCTTCAATCTAAACACAGTTCTCCTCTGATTTAACCAGCGAGGCTGTTCCCACAGAACAGGCATTATTACTGCTGTTATATAATATATATTCTCTCTGTATGCATCGGTATATTTTGGTGCCCTGTCTCCCCCTTAAGTTGAACTCACCCCCCTACAATTCTATAAGAGCCTGCATACTTTCCATTCAAGGAAGGAGTTCATCTGCTGATAGGTTGGAGATTAGGCTGCACTATAAAACATCTAATTGAGCATGCAAACTAAACATGTAAATAAACAAGTCCTGAATCAATGTAGAAAAAGTGTCCAGCACATTGCTAATCATTAAACTACATTTACTTCATGTACTGCACATTCTTAGGCGTTGGCGAGTTTGTTTTTCAGATATACACCAAAAAAAATGGAAATTTATTTTAGGCCTTGTAACAGGGACTTATCCATGTTTAAATAAAGCAGTAACACTCCTTGAGAAAGTGCTACAACAGCGTGAAACGCGTGGGAGGAGAATTTTGTTTGTTTTGTCCCCAGTATGTCCCCAGTATGTCATTTTTAATTATGTAGTTTAATAAAATTTATTTTATTTTTTGCTTCAAACCCGGTGAGTTGTGAGTGCTTGGGGCTTGTTCGAGTTGTCCACCAATCCTCTACAACGTTCTTAAATAAAGCAGCATCAGATTTCTGAGAATCCAGCAGAGAGATAGTTAATTGCAGCCACTCAATTAACTAGTCTCCACCTGCACTAATGAGAGCTCTGTAAAGAGTATCATGCAAGACACAGGAAAAAGATTTTCCTCAGTACATAAGGGAGCTGACAAGAGGAAAGAGGTTTTGAGTGCACCAAAGGACTGGGCATTGAAAACAAGACAGAAGGGACCAGACCTCTTTTTCTGGACACAGGACCCAGGACCTGCTAGAGACTGGACCCTTCAACACGCCAAGACCCCCGGACACCACTGACCTGAAGGGCCACCTGCTTTAAGGTACAGCTGAGACTTTGGGGGTGGAAGGCTGGTAAGGGGCTTTCCCCCCCCAGTCTTACACATAGGGACTGGGGAGTGAGATAGCCCTTACACAGGGGTAGTTGTTTGTATTGTATTGTATGTCTTTATTTATATAGCGCCATTAATGTACATAGCGCTTCACAGTAGTAATACATGTGGTAATCATATAATTAACAGATAATATAAATAACAGGTCATGGGAATAAGTGCTTCAGACATAAAAGTAACATTAAGGAAGAGGAGTCCCTGCCCCGAGGAGCTTACAGTCTAATTGGTAGGTAGGGAGAACATACAGAGATAGTAGGAGGGCGTTTTGGTAAGTGCGTCTGCAGGGGGCCAAGCTTTATGTATCGTGTTCAGAATATCCACAGTGCTATTCATATGCTTCTTTAAGCAAGTGTGTCTTAAGGTGGATCTTAAAGGTGGATAGAGAGGGTGCTAGTCGGGTACTGAGGGGAAGGGCATTCCAGAAGTGTGGGGCAGTCAGTGAAAAAGGTTTAAGATGGGAGAGGGCTTTAGATACAAAGGGGGTAGAAAGAAGACATCCTTGAGAAGAACACAAGAGTCGGGATGATGCATAACGAGAAATTAGGGCTGAGATGTAAGGAGGGGCAGAAGAGTGTAAAGCTTTAAAAGTGAGGAGAAGAATGGAATGTGAGATGCGGGATTTGATCTGAAGCCAGGAGAGGGATTTCAGGAGGGGAGACGCGGAGACAGATTTAGGAAAGAGCAGAGCGATTCTGGCAGCAGCGTTAAGGATAGATCGTAAGGGAGACAGGCGAGAGGCAGGAAAGCCGGAAAGCAGGAGGTTACAGTAATCAAGACGGGAGAGAATGAGGGCCTGAGTCAGAGTTTTAGCAGTCGAGCAACAGAGGAACATATCTTTGTGATATTAAGGAGGAAAAAGCGACAGGTTTTAGAAACGTTTTGAATGTTAGAGGAGAATGTGAGAGAGGAGTCAAGTGTGACCCCTAAGCAGCGTGCTGTGGGTGAATGATCGTACTACCAACAGTAATGTGGAAGGAGGTAGTAGGGCCAGGTTTGGGAGGAAGTATGAGGAGCTCTGTTTTAGCCATGTTGAGTTTAAGGCGGCGAAGGGCCATCCAGGATAATATTCCAGAGAGACATTCAGAAACTTTGGTTTGTACAGCAGGTGTAAGGTCAGGGGTGGAAAAGTAAATTTGAGTGTCATCAGCATAGAGGTGATATTTAAACCCAAGAGATGTTATTAGGTCACCTAGAGAGAGTGTATACAGAGAAAAGAGAAGAGGTCCAAGGACAGAGCCCTGGGGTGCCCCCACAGAGAGATCAATAGAGGAGGAGGTGTTAGCAGAAGAGACACTGTTTGTTGTTTAATGTATATTTTTGTTTGCTGTGTTATTTAAAGGAACGGGCAATAAAGCCTTATATTCATTTCACCCTAAAAATGGTCTCCATTTTGCATACCTCTGCACACATCTCTTACAGGGCTATAGTAAAACCCATAACTACCGTGAATGTGAGTACAATTATAGGCGTCATCATCATAATCATTTATTTGTTGAGAAAAAACACGCCTCCACTTAAGTGGACTTTATACTTTATAGTTAAACAACTTAAAATGATATGCAATTGTTTTGTTAGACAGGGAATGCCAGAAGGAAGAGGCAAGTCTTACACCGAGCCTGAAACAGTGGTAAGGTAGACCTATTCCTGAGCTCTTGCAGTAGCGAGTTATAGACCTCTGAAGCTGCACACGAGAAGGCCGCCCACCCAGCGTATGGTGCAGGACCCTTGGCACAGAGACAACCCTGAGGAGCTGAGATCATAGCCAGTATCCTTCTGCGGCTTGAAACCAGGTGGCCGATAGGCAGACCCTTGACCTTGCGAGGTGTTAAAGGCCATTACGGACAACTTGAACCGGACCCGGAAGATCACTGGGCGCCAGTGAAGATCGCGGAAGATGGGAATGATCTGCTCGAAGCATCAGAGCCTGCAAAATATCTATATGAATAAAGAATAATCTAAACAAGATCACATTTCTAAAAGTCTTGTTTTAGATAATTTGCTCACTTTGTATCCGTTTGGAAGGTGTTTTTGCCCCTCCTCGAGCTCAATAACACCAGGGTTGGAAAGGTGTCATTTTGACTTCTATGCAATAATGACAAGGTGTGAAGTCCGCTCTTAAACTGAGGTCATTTTAAGAAGGCGCAATTTTACTAAAATCCCCCCACCTTCAGCTAAAATACCTCTTTTGCATTGGACTCAGAAGTTGATAGTGCATTTTTTCGCCAATTTTTACTCCTTTTTTTTTATGACCTCTAAATCTGGTGCAAAACTAGTTTGTACTCCAAAACCAGTATTCTGCAATGTGATTTCAGAGTCTATGTCTGCCCCCCTATGTGACCCTTTAGGGGTATTTAAAGAAGATGGCGGACCTGGGAGCTTGATAACTGCTTTACCCTGATTTGTAAGGTCCGTAATACCCTCACTATTGGTGATGTCTTCAACCAGAAGAAAGATTAAACACAAGGACTTTCACATTGACAGCAGACAGGAAGCACTTGGACCTAACCTGCCCATTTCCCTATCTCAGATCCTATTGGATCCGCAGCTCTGATTCGTGTTTACATGTTCTGGGTTAAACTTACAAACATTATTGCTATTGTTCTGAGGTAATTGTCCTTTGTTCCTAAATACCAAAATGAACTAATTTAATAACAAAATGTCTATTTGTGGAACTTCATGAATAGGAGAATTTTCACCATGGGTTGAGGTGCTTTATTGATTGATCGCTCCTTGAAGTGAATGGTATTTTCATAAATAAGCTCAATAGACTCCATACTGTGAATATGCGTTATTAAAATATGACCCTATGGTCTCTGGTTATATAGTGGTTGGGAGAGGAGCTTTGAGAACCCATATGATTTCCAAGAATAGATAATGTCAGAGCAAAAAAGCTCAAAAATCCAGTGCTCAAGAGTTCCTCACTAGTTTGTATGGGCAGGGGACAGGGGTCTGCTGTGTATCACATGCAGTTACTCTCAGACTAACGTCATTTCTTTGCCGGATCAAACAATGATGTGCTACGGTAGCCTGTGGTTGAAGAATTCAAATCCCACACAAGTCCCTTGCTCTGCGTGCTCCCTGGTAGATGCCAGCCAGGATATGAAACACCCCAGTAGGAAAAACCGGTGCACAGCTTCAGTCATGGGTTGAGTTGATCAAAAGGATTTATTGTATTAAAAACATGGACAAAAAAATACTGATATTGTCACTCTAGAGTGACAATATCAGTATTTTTTTGTCCATGTTTTTAATACAGAGAAGAAATAAATGCACAAAAGCGCACAAGGGACAGGATTAGTATTAATTTATTAAAACAAACACATAAACAGCTGAGGGGATCCAACCCCTCCTCAGCTCAATGAATTAACTGCCCAGAAATGTAAACCATATATATGGTCTCTAAACATAGAAAGCTCTAACACAGTAAAACATACACAACAAAAACACAATCAATGTAAAAATAATAAACAGAGAGAGTACTAACAGCCCAAGGGAGTTAAGATAAAAACCGCCATAGAGAGCTATAATACTGCTGACAGGGGGAAGCGAACACTCACACTGAGGCAGAGAAGGGGGACCTCTGATGACCGTACAGGATCCGGATCACGGCATCAAAGGAAGATGGAAACAACCGCCTCTGGAGCCTCAGGCAAGCTCCGTTTCAGCCTCTCAGCAAACACGCGCAGAATGACCTGTCGTGACCTCTACGCGTTTCGCACCACGTGCTTCGTCAGCTGACGAAGCACGTGGTGAGAAACGCGTAGAGGTCACGACAGGTCATTCTGCGCGTGTTTGCTGTGAGGCTGAAACGGAGCTTGCCTGAGGCTCCAGAGGCGGTTGTTTCCATCTTCCTTTGATGCCGTGATCCGGATCCTGTACGGTCATCAGAGGTCCCCCTTCTCTGCCTCAGTGTGAGTGTTCGCTTCCCCCTGTCAGCAGTATTATAGCTCTCTAAGGCGGTTTTTATCTTAACTCCCTTGGGCTGTTAGTACTCTCTCTGTTTATTATTTTTACATTGATTGTGTTTTTGTTGTGTATGTTTTACTGTGTTAGAGCTTTCTATGTTTAGAGACCATATATATGGTTTACATTTCTGGGCAGTTAATTCATTGAGCTGAGGAGGGGTTGGATCCCCTCAGCTGTTTATGTGTTTGTTTTAATAAATTAATACTAATCCTGTCCCTTGTGCGCTTTTGTGCATTTATTTCTTCTCTGTTTCTCAGGGTGTCCTCCCCCCCTTCGAGGGGGGATCACCTCTGAAGTGGGAGCCTCTGGGGAGACGCTCCATGCACGAGCAGCACAGGGATTATTCCTAACGAAACAACTGCAGCACGAGCGCTGAAAATCCTGCTTTTTGTTTATGTTTTTAATACAATAAATCCTTTTGATCAACTCAACCCATGACTAAAGCTGTGCACCGGTTTTTCCCTACTGGGGTGTTTCATATACATATGATTTCCAACACTATATATTTCAATATTATATACCACTTCAATTATACTTCTATTTCTTCCTTCAATGATGAAGACACAGTCACCCAGTCCGGTGAGATCATTCAGCGTAACTTAGTCTTTCTTTACTGTAGTGCACAAACAAATATAAAGTCCCCAGCGCTATAAGTCCAAGATACCGTGACCTTAAAGGAAGTCTCTGATCTTTCAAGATGGTAGTTGGGCTTGATAAAGATGTTTCAGATGGGACGGTGTCTTTGATGTAGATGAATACACCTTCTGAAATATAGATGACAGACACACCTGATTGCGCAGCGTATTTCTACAATCAGATCCCTATCTAGGATAATACAGAATCTTACTCACATAAGTTACATCTGTATGTTCATTGGAGAGAATCTGTGGTGGCTCCCCTTCTCCTCTGTTCCTCTCACGAACCCCCGTGTGGAGACAGCTTAATTGGGATCAATCACAGTCCTCGATGACGTCAGGGATAGATCCGTTGCGACACCCCCACCGACGTGAGATAAGATGGGCACAATATGGTGTAGTATGCAATTACTTTATTGAGCTAAAACACTTAAACAATGCTTTAAAATACACTCACATGGTGCAATGTGGATGATACTCCGCGCTAATGCCGTCCGCAGCTTGCAAATCCTTCCAGCACAACGGGGAGGTACACTGCTCACAGACACGCTGTCGACTCGGCGTGTGACGTCAGTGATGCAGGAAACCCTCCTCGTGTCAGGACTACAGATGCTGCGATGGCTCAAATCACTAGGCTCCTCCTCCCTACGCGTTTCGTGACACGTGGTCACTTCGTCAGGGGTTGGTGGAGCCTAGTCGCTGCTAACTTATATGCAAACCCAAATGGAGAGAGACTCCTACTGGGGGTGGAGTTAAGCTTAACAATTTACCATGGGATGTCTGCTTGGTAGTGACCGCGCGACTGGGGTTCGTGTCCATGGCAACTCCAAACACAAAATCCCTCCTGCATAGATAGTTGAATTGATATACGAGTATCACATATATTAGGAATAAAAGAAATAAAAATACAAATTACTTATCATTGGTCTTACATTGACACAATTCAAATAATGATAAATTGTAATAATAAGACATCCACTAGAATTAATAAAATAATTAAAACACTGAAATTGATGTGGTTCATTTGACATACAAAAATTCCCACTAAATTGAATAAAATGATTTAAGAATCCTTCAGAAAGGCTGCAAGATCGAACTCAATGTTAAGTCCTAGGGGGGACAGGGTTTTGAGTGTGTAAATCCAATAACTCTCTCTTTTAGAAACTGTATTGAGCCTGTCCCCCCCACGCCAGTTAATTTTTTGGATTGTCGATCCCTACACATACTAGACCTACTGGATTCTGATTATGGTGTTGCCTGAAATGATTAGAGACACTGTGTGTCTCGAGGCCCCTCCTGATGTAATAAACGTGTTCCGCGAACCTCCGTTTGAGGGGTCTCCCCGTGCGGCCCACATAATTTCTTTACTGTAGTGAATAATTAAATATGTAATAAAAGAGAGGATTTTACAAGCTTCGCATAATGGGTTTCATTGCTTTCAGGACTGTGTAGATTGGAGCAGAAGAGTCAGGCGATAGTTTGTTCTCGAATGAGTGAATATTCCGCAACATAAAACATTCTAGTTTTAGAAGAATTGTCCGACTTGGTATTTTGTGAATATTCTGTAAAAATGTACAGCTTCCCTTTGATGGACCATGTTATATCCGTTTGGAGTTCTCCAGGAATGTTACAGATTCCATCATTCACATTCTGGGTTAGTAAAACATTTGCCAAATGAATGGCTTGCAGAGTTTATTCTGTGATTTATTGGTACACTGTAGGAGATGAGCGCAGAGGTACAATCAGAGAGACGTGTTTGGGGAAAATAAACAATGGCTTTTATTCAGCCCGTAGCTTCCAGCAATACATCTTTAAGGCAGCACACAAATAAACAAACAGCCTATCCCTGTGCAAGGGCAAACTCACTTCCCAGTCCCTATCTGCAGCGCTGGGATGATAGGCCTCTTGCCAACCTCCGACCTCAAAGTCCAAAGAGGTAAGCATGGGGCTCTTTATGTCAGTCCCCAGGCATGGATCGGTGTCCGTTGTGGTGCCACTCTCTGGCGGGTTCCAGGGTCCGCGCCCTGGAATAGAGGGTCTGGTTCCTTGGGATCTCTCTCTGGCAGCACAGCCCCTCTGTGTTCGAGCGCTCCATGCAGTTTGTGCAGCACACCTTTGAACCTGCCTGATTTGCACGGGGAAGACTGGCTTATTGACTCTAGCTACAATTAACCAGCTACCTGCTGGACTCGTCAGCTACAGACAGGCTCTGTGTGTGCTGCCTTTTTAAACCGGGGAAAGGCCCTGTCATATATGTAGTGGTGTTCCCCTGGTCTCTCTCTGTACCTCCGCTGCGGGGGGTGATCGCGGGTGCTGTCAGGGACGAGCGGCAGACCCGCAGGCACTTTGGAAGGTGGGGGCTGAGCAGGGAGCGTTCCTGAGGATCCGCGGCGGCCCGATAGCATAGGGCGCCGCCATGTTGTGTCAAGCACATGCGCAGTACCATGCGCAACGGTAGGCACTGAGCAAGTTCGTGCATGCGCAGTGAATAGCGCGCGAAGGCTGGCCAATAGAACAGAGGCTCTGAGCATGGACTACAATTCCCATGAGCCTCAGCAGGGACATGTGATGCCAGGGAGCGAATAGGAGAGGAGGATTTGCTGGCAGGCAGGAAAGGGAAGCGTGGGGGAGAGACCACGCTAGCAGTGCGCCCCGGGGAAGCAAGGGGAGAGGAGGTGTGTGTTGCAGGGGGTCAGTGACCCACCTGCATAGGCCAGAGATTTCCCTTAGGCCCCAGTGCAGACCCTGAGTCACCACCAGCTTGTGGTACTGCAGGGAACCGCCATATGTATAGGGACAGCATACCCTTTACTGTACTAGCAGACAGGGACACAGAATTCTTTCTGAGCTGCTGTGCGGTCAGTGGTTTAGGAGCAAGCTGCTGGAGACAAGCAACTACCTGTAGGAGACTACGCTGGATCGGCGGATCCTTTGTGAAGCTCATTTACACACTGCGGACGCGGTCGTAAGGTATTATAAATAAGTGCAGCGAAAGAAGAAGAGTGCAAAAACAGTGCACTGCCAGGGAGCCAGGTGGTGGAAAAATATATATAAAAACTCCTACGCGTTTCGGACCGTAGGGGTCCGTAGTGGCATACTCCTTGATAAAGGACCCCTACGGTCCGAAACGCGTAGGAGTTTTTGTCTCACCCTTTGGGGTCATGTTATTGAGTGTTGCTGAATAAATAGACTTTTATATTTTTCCACCACCTGGCTCCCTGGCAGTGCACTGTTTTTGCTCTCTTCTTCTTTTGCTGAACTTTTTCTCACAGATTGCACGCCATCTGGATGTACCATACAGGATTATCAAGAACAGATGGAGTGGGTAAGATTTATTTCATTATTCATTTTGTGATTTCTATGGATGAGTACCATTATTAGCACTGTTAGGTCTCCAATGAGGTTACACTAGGGTGCTTTTTAGCATCCCTGTTTGTTACCTTCAGGAGACGGGTGTTTTGGTGACTCACATATCACATCTCATCATTATACCCACTCCGTTATTCACTCTGCCCGTTAGTCCTGATCAATCATTATGGACATTTATGTTTGAGGTTCCACCAACTTTGGAGCACGCATTTCACCATTTACTATTATAAATAAGTGCACCAACACCGGAACCTGCAGGCACTGATCCCGTTTCGGGGGAGGGTTCTTTGGGGACACTGGGTTGAGTGACCAAGGGACTGGTCCAGTACATTGGACACGGTATGGGGTACACGCGGTGGTGGGAAACGGGGACATTGCTCCAGTTGAAGTGTGGCAAGGCTACAGGTGTCGGATTACTTTTACCAGCCATTCATGCACTGTGATTATATGTGTTATATGTGTGATAAGTGTATAATTAGGGTTTGCATTCACTTGCTAGTAAAAGGTTACAACATTGTTGCTTATTATCATTATTCTTGCCTAGGGGAATTTTACTTATTGGGGATCCTGGGTAAGTGGAGGCGCTGCCAAGTACATATTGTTACCCCAGGCTCCCAGTTAGCGGAGGCCCAGATCTCGCTGAGCCAGCAGGTATATACAGCATTAGTAGTCTTTCTATATCAGCAGGAAAAAGGGCTACATATGCATGTTACGGAAGATCGCTGTAGACAGCATGACAAGCTTTGTTTTCTGTGTAGCACTGACTTCTCTGGGAGTGAAAAGTCTAAAGGGGCAGCATGAACAAAACATGTTTTAAGAAACTGACTAGCATTGTTTATAACTTTCAATTGTACTTGGTATTTGGATGAACTGATCTCACATTTAAATTTTACTTATTGGGGATCCTGGGTAAGTACATATTGTTACCCCAGGCTTCCAGTTAGCGGAGGCCCAGATCTCGCTGAGCCAGCAGGTATATACAGCATTAGTAGTCTTTCTATATCAGCAGGAAAGAGGGCTACATTTGGAGGCGCTGCTGAGATCTCAGACCTTGGTGCCCTAATCAGTATCTAAATTGTGCTATCCAATTCTGCCATGTTTGTGCCCTCCCAGACCGAGGTGTGCAAGTGGGCCCAACAATACGAGATACCTCTAAATTGTGCCATTGCCGTTGGGCATGTACCCGCCACTATGTCCTTGGGGACCAAGTGAGAAAACTCCTGTCCCTGGCCACGGCCCGAGTTATGGACCATAAGTATGATGCTGACCAAATGTGGCGTAAAGTCCTATTGGCCACTGAACAGGAAATATGCCCAGAAGCCGTACCGCCTATACTAACCCTACCTGAAGACCCCGGGATTCATTGGTCAATGGTCCATTTGGGCGTAGCCGCACCCCTGGCTATGTCCACGCCTCAGAGAGAAATTCCCGGGCCATCATCTGCAGTAACGTATACTCCGTTCCGTACTCCAAAGAGCAGTTTAACCCCAACGTAGCCTGCTGCCACTGGTCTAGGAGTGTCCTTTACACCGTCCACTATCCGGCCCTCCCTGAGTAGAAGCAGTATGTCCAGGCTTGATTCAGGTAGCCCTTATGGGGAAATAGTATGCCTAATGACTTCAGTGTACCTATGCTGGTAGAGGCCATACATCAATCTTCTCATTCGCATCAGTACAGGAAACTGAAGGCGTTCTCCGGAGACAAACCGACGCCCTTAGGAGAAGTGGGGTTTGAGGAATGGAGGGATCATGCTGAGTAAGTACTGCCCGAATGGGCCTGCACTGATGCAGTGAGAAGGCAGCGAATTATTGAATGCCTGCGGCTGCCCGCCTCCCATATGGTGCACTGCTACAGAGATGACCATCCGGATGCGGACACACACGGAGTATTATATGCCCTCACCAAAGCCTATGGGACACCGGGTTCACTCATTCTCCTTGATGGCCAAATTCCACGCACTTGCCCAGAAAGAGGGAGAAATAGTGTCTGACTTTCTTAGGCGCCTGCACCTGGATCTCTGGACGCTGGTAAAGAGGAAAGTTGTGCCGAAGGCTGATGCCGATGGACTTCGAACCACGCAATTCCTGAGAGGACTCCTATCATTACACCCGGTAGAAGTAAGAGTCAGTGTGGTCTGAATGCTCTCAAACAAAGGCACTTATGTAAGTGGAATACTTTGTGTTTTTAACATTAAAAACAGTACTATACTATTTTACTTTCCCCCTCTTTTGTATATGGAATTTCCCCCTCTCTATGTGGATCTGGAGTACCTGTCTGGAGACATAAGTTGGTAACTTTGAATAACCACAACACTTTCATTTCACGTTAAACACGTGAGTGCAAATTTTATAGAACTTCCAGCATTGAAGTTAATTTGCTGAAGTAGACAATATTGCACTATTTTGTGTTCTTACTCTCTTTTACATGTCCTGATGTGATTTACGCATCTGTTTCTCCTTCCTTCGTAGTGCCGGGCCAGGCCTTGTCATTTGACGAACTTATGGACAGAGTACAGGCTCATTAAACTGTGCTGTTAGGCCGGGAGCTGAGCACCATTAAGAAAGCCAGAACTACCTCCAAGGAAGTTAAGAAGGGAGAGGCTAGAGTGAAATCCACCATGGAGGGTAGTCGAGAAAAGGAGGATCCTGAGGAATGTGAAGTTGACGGTGAGGACTCCACCTTAGAGAGGACTGTCCTTGCTCGTAGGAACCAGTCCACTAGGTAATGTCCAGTGTGATAAGATGGGCCACATTTCTTCCTTCTGTCCCGTAAAAAGGAAGATGGCGTCCAGGACTGCGAAATCCATGCTGTGCACCACATTGACCACTGAAACCGCCCGTGCGGCCAAAGAAGGTACTACCCCAGAGACTAATGAAGTGCCGGACCCGCCACTGATGGGCAGCCGCGTGGGACCGCCGGCCATTGTAAAGGTCGTTATTGAAGGCATCTATGCGTCTGCGTTACTGGATACTGGTTCACAAGTAACCATTGTATATCGACCCTTCTATGATCAGCATCTTCACCGGTTACCCCTACTGTCTGCCGACACTATGAGATTAAGAGGGTTGAGCCATGAAGATTATCCTATTGATGGAGTGGTACGGGTGCAGTTGGATATTCCACAGTTGAACACTGGCAAGCATCATCCCATGGAGGTGGAAGCGTTAGTGTGCCCTGAACCCCAAGAACACCCCAGTGCCCCTATAATCATGGGAACCAATACCGACATAGTACAGGCCGTAATCCGTATGTACTTACAGGAGGCGGGCGAACTACCGTTGATGGCGCTAGCAGCGTACCCAGCGTTGCAAAATGAATGCTGTAGGATAGCTGCCGAGGAAGAGCATGGCGTCCTGTACAATATCGATTACGGATTGACGGAGATTCCCCCAGGGGGAGGAAAGATGATGACGGCCACCTGTTGCTACCCAGAGAGGCGTAAGGCGGATCGACTATTCTCACTGGAGAGTACTGCAAACGATGATCAACAGTGCGGATACCAGCTGCTGGCCTCAGTGCAAGAATGGCCATTTAAAATACCGAACAGAGTACGGGTCTATGTAAAGAACCTTTCTCCCTATACCATGCCCATAGACTATGGGCAGCAGTTGGGCCGAATATATACTATCACTCCAGAAGAAAGGATGGAAGTTAGATCACAGGCAGCTACCGCTTCTACTGCTGTTCCTCAACTGGTGTTTGATTTCGGAGATTCTACCATGACGGCGGAATGGAAAAAAAGATTGCCGACTAAGTTAGAAACCAGACGAGAAGTATTCTCTATCAGTGATATGGATGTGGGGTGTAGCCGCAGCGCTCAACATACCATACGGCTTAGCGATACGACTCCCTTCCGAGAACGATCCCGTCGCATCGCCCCGAGGGACGTGGAAGATGTGAGAAAACTGCTACAAGAAATGGAGGAGGCCGGCATTGTCCGGGGATCGCGTAGCCCTTACGCTTCGCCCATCGTGGTGGTGGGAAAGAAGAATGGGACGGTACATCTATGTGTGGACTATAGAACCTTGAACAATCGTACTGTGCCAGATCAGTACAAACTTCCGCGGATCGAAGATCTCTTGAATGCTCTGTCCGGGAATAAGTTGTTTAGTGTGTTGGATCTAAGGTCAGGGTACTATCAAGTGCCAATGAACTCTGAAGATCAAGAGAAAACAGCTTTCATTTGCCCATTGGGGTTTTACCAGTTCACGCGTATGCCTCAAGGGATATGTGGTGCTACAGCCACTTTTCAGCATCTGATGGAAAAGACCATTGGGGACATGAATCCCCGGGAATGCTTAGTGTATCTGGATGATATCATAGTAATCGGGAAGACGTTGGAGGAACATGAAAAGCGGCTTTTGAAAGTGCTGGACCGACTCAGTACCGAAGGGCTCAAGCTGTCTATGGATAAATGTCGGTTCTGCCGCACCTCAGTGACTTATGTGGGCCATATTGTCTCGGCCGAGGGGATAGCTACCGACCCCGGAAAAATAGAAGCAGTGGTGAATTGGCCGCAGCCCAATAACGTCATGGAATTACGCTCGTTCCTGGGGTTTTGTGGGTATTACCGAAGATTTGTGGAAGGCTACTCACGCAAAGCAAAGATCCTTAACAACCTTCTCAAAATCTACCCCGAGAACACGGGTCGTAAAGCCACTTCCGCTCAAACACCCTTCGGGGACAAGTGGACTCCTGCATGCGAGCAGGCGTTTCAGGGACTAAAGATGAACTTAACACAGGCTCCAGTGTTGGCGTATGCAGATCCGGATCGACCGTATGTCCTGCATGTGGATGCTAGTTTCAACGGGTTAGGAGCGGTGCTGCACCAGAAATACAATACCGGACTTCGACCAGTGGCGTATGCCAGCCGAAGCCTGACGCCTAGTGAAAAAAACTATCCGGTACATAAGTTGGAGTTTCTAGCCCTTAAATTGGCTATCGTGGATAACCTGCATGACTACTTGTACGGCGTTCACTTTGAGGTTCGGACCGATAATAACCCTATGACATACATCAACACCTCTGCTAAGCTGGATGCTACCGGCCACCGTTGGCTAGCGGCCCTTTCAAATGATCGATTCAACCTTAAATACAAACCGGGACCTATGAACATTGGTGCGGATGCCCTATCGCGACGACCAGGGCTAAATCCTACTCTGGACGAAGAGGTTTGGGAAGAAATTCCGGGACCCGTCATACGGGCTTTGTGCTCTGTAGCAGCAGTCGTAGGTGACAAAGTAGCCTTTTCTGAATTGGGGATAGCGGATTTATTAGGGTGCCAACCAAAGGCTATTTCACGGGCGTAACGCCATCAGGAAGGAATGAACATAACTCCGGATAAGATTATTACATGGAAGGATTTGGTACAATATCAAATTCATGATCCAGTGGTAGGAATAGTACGACAAGCTCTGCAACAAGATAACCCTTCGGTGCTTAGACGAGCCCCTAAAGAAATGGTAGCCCTGCTCATGAAGGAAATGGACACATTTGAGCTAGATAACTGTCTATTGTATAGGGTAGTACCGTATCACAACCATCCTGACAGACGGCAGTTATTTCTACCTAAGATCCTGCAACCCACGGTCCTCCGAGCATTACACGATGATCACGGCCATCTCGGTATTGACAAAACATTCGGATTACTTCGTGATCGATTCTTCTGGCCAAAAATGAGAGAGTCTGTGGAGGTACACTGTAGGCGGTGTACCCGCTGCATACAACGGAAAACACTACCCACCCGGGCTGCGCCCATGGCTCATTTGAAAAGCTCAGGACCTATGGATCTGGTGTGTATGGACTTTCTTTGCATCGAACCAGACAACCAAGGTATTGGAAATGTACTGGTGATCACAGATCATTACACCAGATATGCCCAAGCCTTTCCTACTAAAGACCAACGGGCTGTAACTGTAGCTAAAGTATTATGGGAGAAGAACTTCATTATGGACTACCAAATCGATTGCATTTGGATCAAGGCCGGGACTTTGAAAGTAATCTTATACGAGAATTGCTTAAGTTGCTGAATATCACCAAGTCTCGGATGACCCCCTATCATCCTGAGGGGGATGCTATGCCGGAACGGTTCAATAGAACACTGCTCAACATGCTGGGTACTCTGAAAGGCCAACAGAAGACTGAATGGAGTAAACATGTAGAGACTTTGGTGCATGCTTATAATTCTACTCGACATGATTGTACTGGATATACACCATATTTTGTGATGTTTGGACGAGAAGCACGGCTACTGGTAGATGTACGCCTGCGAATATCTAGTGATGGAGTACCCAAAAGGACGCATTTCCAGTATGTGCAAAGGTTACAAGATAGTCTGCAACAAGCATATAAATTGGCAGAGAGAGCTTCGGCTCAACTAAATGCGAATAATAAGAGACGTTATGATCACAAAGTATGGCATAAGGAAATTCGTCCAGGGGAATGCTGTTCTGCTTCAAAATCTGGGCGTTCCTGGAAAGCAAAAACTGGCCGACCGTTGGAGGGATGGTGTATATGAAGTGGAGTCGCAGATGCCTGGCCTCTCGGTATACCGTATCAAAGACTCAGAAGGCCGGGTAAAGGTATGGCATAGAAATCATTTCCTTCCCATACCTCAAGTAGGAGATAAAAAGTTGGAAGTACCCACTGCTTCGCTAGATGGGGAGCCAGATGTTACAGAGGATGGTCCAGAGACTGTAGTTAATACCACCTCTGAGGATCCTATGGAGGGAACCTCTCAAAGGGGCCTTCCGAACGCTGGGGCATCTCCTGAAGGAGCTACGGGTAAAGGGCCCCTTGGTCCAACGCCAGATAAGCTGACTCCAATTAGCCAGCCTTTAGACCCACAGAGCCCATGCTTTGTGCCTCAAAGAGACTGTGTTGAAATGTTGAGCCCCTCAAGGGAAGAGATTGAGTTGCAAAATGAGATTAGTTACTCTCCAGAAGGGGTAACTGAAGAACAGCTGCGTAGAAGCCAAAGAGTTGGTCAACCTCCCATGAGAATGACATGATCAATTCTGGGCACCCCATTATGAGGCTCTGCAGTGGGCTCGCCGTAAAGTGAGATCTGTGATTGGAATGTTCAACTAAATGAATAATCTCATGTAGAGTATACAGTGATAAGTTATATTCCATACATTCATTTTTATTGTGTAACTATGTGTGACATTGGTTTACATTCCCAAGCAGGCACGTTGGATTCTACCGGGGGGAGAATGTAGTAGTGTTCCCCTGGTCCCTCTCTGTACCTCCGCTGCGGGGGGTGATCGCGGGCGCTGTCAGGGACGAGCGGCAGACCCGCCGGCACTTAGGAAGGTGGGGGCTGAGCAGGGAGCGTTCCTGAGGATCCGCGGCGGCCCGATAGCATAGGGCGCCGCCATGTTGTGTCTAGCACATGCGCAGTACCATGCGCAACGGTAGGCACTGAGGAAGTTCGCGCATGCGCAGTGAATAGCGCGCGAAGGCTGGCCAATAGAACAGAGGCTCTGAGCAGGGACTACAATTCCCATAAGTCTCAGCAGGGACATGTGATGCCAGGGAGCGAATAGGATAGGAGGATTTGCTGGCAGGCAAGAAAGGGAAGCGTGGGGGAGAGACCACGCTAGCTGTGCGCCCCGGGGAAGCAAGGGGAGAGGAGGTGTGTGTTGCAGGGGGTCAGTGACCCACCTGCATAGGCCAGAGATTTCCCTTAGGCCCCAACTTGTGGTACTGCAGGGAACCGCCATATGTATAGGGACAGCATACCCTTTACTGTTCTAGCAGACAGGGACACAGTATTCTTTCTGAGCTGCTGTGCGGTCAGTGGTTTAGGAGCAAGCTGCTGGAGACAAGCAACTACCTGGAGGAGACTACGCTGGATCAGCAGATCCTTTGTGAAACTCATTTACACACTGCGGACGCGGTCGGAAGGTATTATAAATAAGTGCACCAACACCGGAACCTGCAGGCGCTGATCCCGCCTTGGGGGAGGGTTCTTTGGGGACACTGGGTTGAGTGACCATGGGACTGGTCCAGTACATTGGACACGGTGTGGGGTACACGCGGTGGTGGGAAACGGGGACATTGCTCCAGTTGAAGTGTGGCAAGGCTACAGGTGTCGGATTGCTAAGTACCAGCCATTCATGCACTGTGATTATATGTGTTATATGTGTGATAAGTGTATAATTAGGGTTTGCATTCACTTGCTAGTAAAAGGTTACAACATTGTTGCTTATTATCATTATTCTTGCCTAGGGGAATCTTACTTATTGGGATTCCTGGGTAAGTGGAGGCGCTGCCAAGTACATATTGTTACCCCAGGCTCCCAGTTAGCGGAGGCCCAGATCTCGCTGAGCCAGCAGGTATATACAGCATTAGTAGTCGTTCTATATCAGCAGGAAAGAGGGCTACATATACATGTTACGGAAGATCGCTGTATACAGCATGACAAGCTTTGTTTTCTGTGTAGCACTGCCTTCTCTGGGAGTGAAAAGCCTAAAGGGGCGGCATGAACAAAACATGTTTTAAGAAACTGACTAGCATTGTTTATAACTTTCAATTGTACTTGGTATTTGGATGAACTGATCTCACATTTAAAGCCCTTACTGCAATTAGTATTAACCCTCTGCTAACTGGATTGTTTTCATTAGTTAAATGTTGTTCTCCTGACTGACAAAGAATACTTCATTTGGCCATAGCAGTGCCAGTGTATTGTAATGATGCAGAGGCTTCCAGAGCCCCTGTGTAAGCCTCATGTGTTTAGACAGTCTGTCTGCGGGGATGTACAGACACAGTAGAAGTAGGACTGCATGAAAGTACTGTATGTTAGCAGCATGGCACATTGTACTGTCTGTGAGAGAGCCCTGAGGAGCAAAGAAGAGAAACCTGTGTAATTGTGAAGGACAAAACAAAGAAAAGAAACACTGCCCTCCCTCCAGGAGAAATCCTCACACTATGGCCGGATTCATCATGCCATATCGGACTTGACCCTTCCTCAGATACACCTGCCCCAGCTACACCTGCCCCAGCTGGCCCTTCCTCCCCATCCTTCCCTGGCCCATCCTCAGCTGGCCCTTCCTCCCCCAACCTGTCCTCTCACGGTCCATCCTCTCCCGGCCCGCCCTCCCCTGCCCGTCCTCAGCTGGCACTTCCTCCTCCAGTCCGCCCTCCCTGGCCTGTCCTCAGCTGGCCATTCCTTCCCTGGCCCATCCTCAGTTGGCCCTTTCTCCCCCAGCCTGTCCTCTCCCGGTCCATCCTCCCCCGGCCCGCCCTCAGCTGGCCCTTCCTCCCCGGCCCTTCCTCCCCCGGACCATCCTTCCCTGACCTGTCCTCGGCTGGCCCGTCCTTCCCTGGCCCTTCTTTCCCCGGCCCTTCCTCCCCAGGCCCATCCTTCCCTGGCCTGTCCTCGGCTGGCCCGTCCTTCCCTGACCCATCCTCGGCTGACTCGTCCTCCCCTGGCCCTTCCTCCCCTGGCCCTTCTTTCCCTGGCCTGTCCTCGGCTGGCCCATCCTCCCCTGGCCCTTCTTTCCCCGGCCCGTCCTTGGCTGGCCCGTCCTCTCCCGGCCCTTCCTCCCTCGGTCTGTCCTTCCCTGACCCGTCCTCGGCTGACTCGTCCTCCCCTGGCCCTTCCTCCCCTGGCCCTTCTTTCCCTGGCCTGTCCTCGGCTGGCCCATCCTCCCCTGGCCCTTCTTTCCCCGGCCCGTCCTTGGCTGGCCCGTCCTCTCCCGGCCCTTCCTCCCTCGGTCTGTCCTTCCCTGACCCGTCCTCGGCTGACTCGTCCTCCCCTGGCCCTTTTTTCCCCGGCCTGTCCATGGCTGGCCTTTCCATCCCTGGCCCATCCTCAGCTGGTCCATCATTCCCGGGTCCATCCTCGGCTGGCCCTTCCACCCCCGGCCCATACTTCCCCTTCCCTTCCTCCATGCCTGTCCTCAGCTGGCCCCTCCTTCCACTGGCCCTTTCTCCCCTGGGTCGTCCTCTCCCGGCCTGTCCTTCCCTAGCCCATCATCGGCTGGCCCTTCCTACTCTGGCCTGTCCTCCCCCAGTCTGCATCCCCTGGCCCTTCTTTCCTCTGCCCTTCCTCCCCCGGCCTGTCCTCGGCTGTCCCTTCTTTCCCCGGTCCATCCTCCCACAGTCCGTCCTCCCCCGGCCCTTCCTTCCCTGGCCCGTCCTCGACTGACCCATCCTCGGCTGACCTTTACTCCCCTGGCACTTCCTCCCCCGGCCCATCCTTCCCTGGCCCGTCCTCAACTGACCCATCCTCGGCTGGCCCTTACTCCCCTTGCACTTCCTTCCCCGACCCATCCTTCCCCTTTCGCTCACCTTGAGATCAGCATTTCTGAAATACAGTCTGACTCTTTTGCTTCTATAGTAGATGGAGTATTTTAGCAAGTTGTTCACTAAGCCAAGTACACTAACAAAGTCATCCCCGTTACATGAAACACAACATTGCAACCACAAGTTACTACCCCTTATTAATATAATCAAAAGCGCAGAAGGTTCTTGAGATTTATGACAGATATTTTTCTCCTGCTATTTTAGACGCTCCGTGAATAATTTATCAGTGGTTTCCTTTGAACACTTTGTTTCAATAATGCTCAATCAATATCCTCCTGACTCGCAGTCCAAATGAACGAGGCACAGGGATGTAACCTCAGTTGGATTCTAACCCTGGGAATTGGGATGTGACTTGTGTAATAAATCCTGGGTCTGTGGCAAGCACAAATAATGGCTCATACTCCCCAGCCCAGGTCACTGGGATAAATACGTAGTTAAATGTTTTAACCTTGCACTGAAATGAGGCTACAACAGACACAGAGACATGGAGGGCAGATCAGGGCAGTTAGATCCCCAGCCTGCTCTTTGCTTTGGAAACCCTGTAGCTATAGTCCCTAATTGGGGCCATATTTAGATTCCTTGTGAATTTGTCTCACCTCTTTTGGGGGATCTGCTCTGTACCTCCACTGCTGTGGTTAGGGTTGCCAGGTGTCCAGTATTGAACAGGACTGTCTGGTATTTGGACGCTCTGTCCAGTAAAAAAATGAGAGATAATACTGGACATATATTACTTCTCTGGGGGTGTATGTGTGTATACCGGTATTACCTCTCTGGGCGTATATGTGTGTATACCGGTATTACCTCTCTGGGCGTGTATGTGTGTATACCGGTATTACCTCTCTGGGCGTGTATGTGTGTATACCGGTATTACCTCTCTGGGCGTGTATGTGTATACCGGTATTTCCTCTCTGGGTGTGTATGTGTATACCGGTATTACCTCTCTGGGCGTGTATGTGTATACCGGTATTACCTCTCTGGGCGTGTATGTGTATACCGGTATTACCTCTCTGGGCGTGTATGTGTATACCAGTATTACCTCTCTGGGCGTGTATGTGTATAGCGGTATTACCTCTCTGGGCGTGTATGTGTATACCGGTATTACCTCTCTGGCGTGTATGTGTATACCGGTATTACCTCTCTGGGCGTGTATGTGTATACCGGTATTACCTCTCTGGGCGTGTATGTGTATACCGGTATTACCTCTCTGGGCGTGTATGTGTATACCGGTATTACCTCTCTGGGCGTGTATGTGTATATAGTACCGGTATTACCTCTCTGGATGTGTATGTGTATACCGGTATTACCTCTCTGGGCGTGTATGTGTATACCGGTATTACCTCTCTGGACGTGTATGTGTGTATGTGTATACCGGTATTACCTCCCTGGACATGTATGTGTATAGCGGTATTACCTCTCTGGACGTGTATGTGTATACAAGTATTTCCTCTCTGGGCATGTATGTGTATACCGGTATTACCCCTCTGGGTGTGTGTATACCGGTATTACCTCTCTGGGCGTGTATGTGTATACCAGTATTACCTCTCTGGGCGTGTATGTGTATACCGGTATTACCTCTCTGGGCGTGTATGTGTATACGGTATTACCTCTCTGGGCGTGTATGTGTATACCGGTATTACCTCTCTGGGCGTGTATGTGTATACCGGTATTACCTCTCTGGGCGTGTATGTGTATACCGGTATTACCTCTCTGGGCGTGTATGTGTATACCGGTATTACCTCTCTGGGCGTGTATATGTATACCGGTATTACCTCTCTGGGTGTGTATGTGTATACCGGTATTACCTCTCTGGGTGTGTATGTGTATACCGGTATTACCTCTCTGGGCGTGTATGTGTATACTGGTATTACCTCTCTGGGCGTGTATGTGTATACCGGTATTACCTCTCTGGGCGTGTATGTGTATACCGGTATTACCTCTCTGGGCGTGTATGTGTATACCGGTATTACCTCTCTGGGCGTGTATGTGTATAGCGGTATTACCTCTCTGGGCGTGTATGTGTATACCGGTATTACCTCTCTGGGTGTGTATGTGTATACCGGTATAACCTCTCTGGGCGTGTATGTGTATACCGGTATTACCTCTCTGGGCGTGTGTGTGTATACCGGTATTACCTCTCTGGGTGTGTGTGTGTATACCGGTATTACCTCTCTGGGCGTGTATGTGTATACCGGTATTACCTCTCTGGGTGTGTATGTGTATACCGGTATTACCTCTCTGGGCGTGTATGTGTATACCGGTATTACCTCTCTGGGTGTGTATGTGTATACCGGTATTACCTCTCTCGGGGCGTGTATGTGTATACCGGTATTACCTCTCTGGGCGTGTATGTGTATACCGGTATTACCTCTCAGGGCGTGTATGTGTATACCGGTATTACCTCTTTGGGCGTGTATGTGTATACCGGTATTACCTCTCTGGGTGTGTATGTGTATACCGGTATTACCTCTCTGGGCGTGTATGTGTATACCGGTATTACCTCTTTGGGTGTGTATGTGTATACCGGTATTACGTCTCTGGGCGTGTATGTGTATACCGGTATTACCTCTTTGGGTGTGTATGTGTATACCGGTATTACGTCTCTGGGTGTGTATATGTATACCGGTATTACCTCTCTGGGCCTGTATGTGTATACCGGTGTTACCTCTCTGGGCGTGTATGTGTATACCGGTATTACCTCTCTGGACGTGTATGTGTATACTGGTATTACCTCTCTGGGCGTGTATGTGTATACCGGTATTACCTCTCTGGACGTGTATGTGTATACTGGTATTACCTCTCTGGGCGTGTATGTGTATACCGGTATTACCTCTCTGGACATAGTGACCTGCCGCAGGATTTCCCCAAGCAGGGAGAGAGCGGGGCTGCTGCTAGGGGGCTGGGCAGCTTCCTCCAGCCTGATTGGCTTCATTACCCAGCAGCAGGTGGTGTCAGAAGCCTGAGGTTGGGGCAGAGAGGAGGAAACAGCATGGAGTAGAGAGCGGAGAGAGAGATGTGTGTGTGTCTCGTGCGTGTGTGTGTGTGTGTCTGTCTCGAATGCATTTTCACCTTGCACCATTGTGTCCAGTAATTTTGGAGACGCCACCAGGTAACCCTAACTGTGGTGCACTTATGGTCAGACAGACGTCCGCGCCACATGGAGCATATCTGCCTTGTGGTGCAGGAGGGGGCAGTTTAGAAATGGCCCGGTCCCATCCAAGCTCAGCTATGCTTCTACCCCCTCCCCTGAGATGCAGAAATCCTGTGCATGAGATATGTTCCTAATGTAAAGGACGCTGTTTCCTCTAATAGTCCATGTATTGGAGAATCAATAACGTGACCAGCACAAATGATGGATTCATCATTTAAAATATGCTGAGCGTGGCAAATTTAGTCCTAAAAGCCGGAGCATGAACCCACGAGATACATAGCGCTTTTTCTGCAGCGGCGGTTTTTATAAAAACAACATTAGTCATTTTTAGGAATATCAGAAAAATACATTGCATGGACCACTGCTAAATCATTTCACATCGAAGTGTATGAGGAAGGTGAAAAGGCCGCTTGATATTATAGGACAAGCTTTCGGGCGTCCCCCCCTCTCTCTCCCTCGCGCGATATGGGGTTACAGGGAATCCGGGAGTGTAACACATATGTGAGAACCAAGATAACAGTCTAATGCAGGTGGGGTAGAGCGGGAATGGTAATAATCAGACAGGGCAATACGTGGATGGAAGGGATACTGAGAAATATGGAGAGTGGTCTCGGGGGGAGAGGAGGATACATTGTAAAGTGAACAGAGAGGCAAGGAGAAACCATTTAAAAAAAATTGGTGTCAGTGTGTTGTCATTTTTAGTTCCTGAGAGTTTTTTATAGAAGAGGTTTTGACCAAAAATGTTATTTGAAGATTCATTACTGCACATTATAACGCTGTGTACTCACTATCAATTTTATACAGCAGTAATGTATTTTTATTACTGCATTGTCTAATTATTATGCCTGTTTCTGATACAGCCGCACAGATGGGTATCAGGTGACCCCGAGTATGCTCTGAGATACAGCCGCACACATGGATATCAGGCGACCTCCAGTATGCTCTGCTACAGCCTTACACATGGGTATCAGGCGACCCCCGGTATGCTCTGAGATACAGCCGCACACATGGGTATCAGGCGAACCCCGGTATGCTCTGAGATACAGCCGCACACATGGGTATCAGGCGACCCCCGGTATGCTCTGAGATACAGCCGCACACATGGGTATCAGGCGAACCCCGGTATGCTCTGAGATACAGCCGCACACATGGGTATCAGGCGACCTCCAGTATGCTCTGAGATACAGCCGCACACATGGGTATCAGGTGACCCCGAGTATGCTCTGAGATACAGCCGCACACATGGGTATCAGGCGACCCCCAGTATGCTCTGAGATACAGCCGCACACATGGGTATCAGGCGACCCCCAGTATGCTCTGAGATACAGCCGCACACATGGGTATCAGGCGACCTCCGGTATGCTCTGATACAGCCGCACACATGGGTATCAGGCGACCCCCAGTATGCTCTGATACAGCCACACACATGGGTATCAGGCGACCTCCGGTATGCTCTGAGATACTGCCGCACACATGGGTATCAGGCGACCCCCAGTATGCTCTGAGATACAGCCGCACACATGGGTATCAGGCGACCCCCAGTATGCTCTGATACAGCCGCACACATGGGTATCAGGCGACCTCCGGTATGCTCTGAGATACAGCCGCACACATGGGTATCAGGCGACCTCCAGTATGCTCTGATACAGCCGCACACATGGGTATCAGGCGACCTCCAGTATGCTCTGAGATACAGCCGCACACATGGGTATCAGGCGACCTCCGGTATGCTCTGAGATACAGCCGCACACATGGATATCAGGCGACCTCCAGTATGCTCTGCTACAGCCTTACACATGGGTATCAGGCGACCCCCGGTATGCTCTGAGATACAGCCGCACACATGGGTATCAGGCGAACCCCGGTATGCTCTGAGATAAAGCCGCACACATGGGTATCAGGCGACACCCGGTATGCTCTGAGATACAGCCGCACACATGGGTATCAGGCGAACCCCGGTATGCTCTGAGATACAGCCGCACACATGGGTATCAGGCGACCTCCAGTATGCTCTGAGATACAGCCGCACACATGGGTATCAGGTGACCCCGAGTATGCTCTGAGATACAGCCGCACACATGGGTATCAGGCGACCCCCAGTATGCTCTGAGATACAGCCGCACACATGGGTATCAGGCGACCCCCAGTATGCTCTGAGATACAGCCGCACACATGGGTATCAGGCGACCCCCAGTATGCTCTGATATAGCCGCACACATGGATATCAGGCGACCTCCAGTATGCTCTGATACAGCCGCACACATGGGTATCAGGCGACCCCCAGTATGCTCTGATACAGCCGCACACATGGGTATCAGGCGACCTCCAGTATGCTCTGATACAGCCGCACACATGGGTATCAGGTGACCCCCGGTATGCTCTGAGATACAGCCGTACACATGGGTATCAGGCGAACCCCGGTATGCTCTGATACAGCCACACACATGGATATCAGGCGACCTCCAGTATGCTCTGATACAGCCGCACACATGGGTATCAGGCGACCTCCGGTATGCTCTGAGATACAGCCGCACACATGGGTATCAGGCGACCCCCGGTATGCTCTGAGATACAGCCGCACACATGGGTATCAAGCGACCCCCAGTATGCTCTGAGATACTGCCGCACACATGGGTATCAGGCGACCCCCAGTATGCTCTGAGATACAGCCGCACACATGGGTATCAGGCGACATCCGGTATGCTCTGAGATACAGCCGCACACATGGGTATCAGGCGACATCCGGTATGCTCTGAGATACAGCCGCACACATGGGTATCAGGCGACCCCCAGTATGCTCTGATACAGCCGCACACATGGGTATCAGGCGACCTCCGGTATGCTCTGAGATACTGCCGCACACATGGGTATCAGGCGACCCCCAGTATGCTCTGAGATACAGCCGCACACATGGGTATCAGGCGACCCCCAGTATGCTCTGATACAGCCGCACACATGGGTATCAGGCGACCTCCGGTATGCTCTGAGATACAGCCGCACACATGGGTATCAGGCGACCTCCGGTATGCTCTGATACAGCCGCACACATGGGTATCAGGCGACCCCCAGTATGCTCTGATACAGCCGCACACATGGGTATCAGGCGACCTCCGGTATGCTCTGAGATACTGCCGCACACATGGGTATCAGGCGACCCCCAGTATGCTCTGAGATACAGCCGCACACATGGGTATCAGGCGACCCCCAGTATGCTCTGATACAGCCGCACACATGGGTATCAGGCGACCTCCGGTATGCTCTGATACAGCCGCACACATGGGTATCAGGCGACCCCCAGTATGCTCTGATACAGCCGCACACATGGGTATCAGGCGACCTCCGGTATGCTCTGAGATACTGCCGCACACATGGGTATCAGGCGACCCCCAGTATGCTCTGAGATACAGCCGCACACATGGTATCAGGCGACCCCCAGTATGCTCTGATACAGCCGCACACATGGGTATCAGGCGACCTCCGGTATGCTCTGAGATACAGCCGCACACATGGGTATCAGGCGACCTCCAGTATGCTCTGATACAGCCGCACACATGGGTATCAGGCGACCTCCAGTATGCTCTGAGATACAGCCGCACACATGGGTATCAGGCGACCTCCGGTATGCTCTGAGATACAGCCGCACACATGGATATCAGGCAACCTCCAGTATGCTCTGAGATACAGCCGCACACATGGGTATCAGGCGACCCCCAGTATGCTCTGAGATACAGCCGCACACATGGGTATCAGGCGACCCCCAGTATGCTCTGATACAGCCGCACACATGGGTATCAGGCGACCCCCAGTATGCTCTGAGATACAGCCGCACACATGGGTATCAGGCGACCTCCAGTATGCTCTGAGATACAGCCGCACACATGGGTATCAGGCGACCTCCAGTATGCTCTGAGATACAGTCGCACACATGGGTATCAGGTGACCCCGAGTATGCTCTGAGATACAGCCGCACACATGGGTATCAGGCGACCTCCAGTATGCTCTGAGATACAGCCGCACACATGGGTATCAGGCGACCCCCAGTATGCTCTGAGATACAGCCGCACACATGGGTATCAGGCGACCTCCAGTATGCTCTGAGATAGAGCCGCACACATGGGTATCAGGCGACCTCCAGTATGCTCTGAGATAGAGCCGCACACATGGGTATCAGGCGACCTCCAGTATGCTCTGAGATACAGCCGCACACATGGGTATCAGGCGACCCCCAGTATGCTCTGAGATACAGCCGCACACATGGGTATCAGGCGACCTCCGGTATGCTCTGAGAATGATCAGCTCTGTCTCATGCCCTTCAATCCCCCAGAAAATCACTGCCTGGCATCCACTGTATCATTATTTATTAAACAGGAGGCATACAAACCCAGGCACTAAAAGGTCCAGGGCCTGTTTTAATGACAGTTCTGAAATTTTAATGCAGTTAATGTTCTTTATAAATCACGCCAAGAGTGGAAGTCCCTCCAAACGTCCATCCCATACTAAACCTTCTGTGTTAGGAGCAAGAAGTGCAGTGTAAGCAGCATGCGGAGGGACGGGCGTCCGACCCGAGAACGGTCTCTATATCAGAGGGTTGAATCATTGAGAACCCCCTGTCTGTATGACGTGCGGGAGGGGGACAGGGGACATGTGTGAGAGTGAAGGGGGATGTCCTGGATGGTGAAGGGGGGAGGGAGGAATGTGCAGGAGAGTGAACAGGGATGTATGGGAGGGCGACGGGGGGGGGGGGGGGGGGTGGGGGTACTTGTGGGAGGGCAACATATGGAATGGTAATGGGGCACGTGCGAGGGGTCGGGCCAAGTGGATGTATGCTGTGCGTGTGTGTGCAAGGGGTATGAATGCGTGCTCCGCGTGTGCGAGGGATCTGGGTGCATGCTGTGCGTGTGTGTGAGGGATCTGGATGCATGCTGTGCATGTGTGCGAGGGGTCTGAATGCAAGCTCCGCGTGTGTGAGGGATCTGGATGCATGCTATGCGTGTGTGTGCGAGGGGTATGAATGCGTGCTCCGCACGTGCGAGGGATCTGGATGCATGCTATGCGTGCGTGTGCGAGGGATCTGGATGCATGTTGTGCATGTGTGTGCGAGGGGTCTGGATGCATGTTGTGCATGTGTGTGCAAGGGGTATGAATGCGTGCTCCGTGTGTGTGAGGGATCTGTATGCATGCTGTGTGTGTGTGTGTGCAAGGGATCTGGATGCATGCCTTGCGGGTGTGTGCGAGGGGTATGACTGCGGGCTCCTCATGTGTGAGGGATCTGGATGCATGGTGTGTGTGTATGTGTGTGTGCAAGGGATCTGGATGCCTGCTGTGCGTGTGTGCGAGGGGTAGGAATGCGGGCTCCGCGTGTGTGATGGATTTGGATGCATGCCGTGCGTGTGTGCGAGCGGTATGAATGCGTGCTCCGCTTGTGTGAGGGATCTGGACGCAAGCTGTGCGTGTGTGTGTGCGAAGGGTATGAATGTGTGCTCCTCATGTGTGAGGGATCTGGATGCATGCTGTGTGTGTGTGTGCGAGGGATATGGATGCATGCTGTGCGTGTGTGTGCGAGGGGTATGAATGCGCACTCCGCGTGTGTGAGGGGTCTTGATGCATGCTGTGCATGTGTGTGCGAGGGGTATGAATGTGTGACCCGCGTGTGCGAGGGATCTGGATGCATGCTGTGCGTGTGTGTGAGGGGTATGAATGCGCACTCCGCGTGTGTGAGGGATCTGGATGCATGCTGGCCGTGTGTGTGTGCGAGGGGTATGAATGCGTGCTCCGAGTGTGTGAGGGATCTGGATGCATGCTATGCATGCGTGTGCGAGGGATCTGGATGCATGTTGTGCATGTGTGTGCGAGGGGTCTGGATGCATGTTGTGCATGTGTGCGCAAGCGGTATGAATGCGTGCTCCGTGTGTGTGAGGGATCTGTATGCATGTTGTGTGTGTGTGTGTGTGTGGGATCTGAATGCATGCTGTGCATATGTGTACAAGTGGTATGAATGCGTGCTCCGCGTGTGTGTGAGGGATCTGTATGCATGCTGTGTGTGTGAGGGATCTGTATGCATGGTGTGTGTGCGAGGGATCTGGATGCATGCCTTGTGGGTGTGTGCGAGGGGTATGACTGCGGGCTCCTCATGTGTAAGGGATCTGGATGCATGGTGTGTGTGTATGTGTGTGTGCAAGGGATCTGGATGCCTGCTGTGCGTGTGTGTGCGAGGGGTATGAATGCGGGCACCGCGTGTGTGATGGATTTGGATGCCTGCTGTGCGTGTGTGTGCGAGGGGTATGAATGCGGGCACCGCGTGTGTGATGGATTTGGATGCCTGCTGTGCGTGTGTGTGCGAGGGGTATGAATGCGGGCTCCGCGTGTGTGAGGGATCTGGACGCAAGCTGTGCGTGTGTGTGTGCGAGGGGTATGAATGCGTGCTCCGCGTGTGTGAGGGATCTGGATGCATGCTGTGCCTGTGTGTGCGAGGGGTTTGAATGCAAGCTCCGCGTGTGTGAGGGATCTGGATGCATGCTGTGCGTGTGTGTGTGTGTGAGGGGTATGAATGCGCACTCCGCGTGTGTGAGGGATCTGGATGCATGCTGTGCGTGTGTGTGTGTGTGAGGGGTATGAATGCACACTCCGCGTGTGTGAGGGATCTGGATGCATGCTGTGCGTGTGTGTGAGGGGTATGAATGCGCACTCTGCGTGTGTGAGGGATCTGGATGCATGCTGTGCATGTGTGTGTGAGGGGTATGAATGCGGGCTCCGAGTGTTCGAGGGATCTGGATGCAAGCTATGCGTGTGTGTGCGAGGGGTATGAATGTGTGCTCTGCGTGTGTGAGGGATCTGGATGCATGCTGGGCGTGTGTGTGTGCGAGGGGTATGAATGCGTGCTCCTCATGTGTGAGGGATCTGGATGCATGCTGTGTGTGTGCGCGAGGGATCTGGATGCATGCTGTGCGTGTGTGCGAGGGGTATGAATACGTGCTCTGCGTGTGCGACGGATCTGGATGCATGCTGTGCATGTGTGTGCGAGGGGTTTGAATGCAGGCTCCGTGTGTGTGAGGGATCTGGATGCATGCTATGCATGTGTGTGCGAGGGGTATGAATACATACTCCGCGTGTGCGAGGGATCTGGGTGCATGCTATGCATGCGTGTGTGAAGGCTATGAATGCGTGCTCTGCGTGTGTGAGCGATCTGGATGCATGCTATGCGTGTATGTGCGAGGGATCTGGATGCATGGTGTGCATGTGTGAGGGGTATGAATGCGCGCTCCGCGTGTGTGAGGGATCTGGGTGCATACTGTGCATGTGTGTTCGAGGGATTTGGATGCATGCGTGTGCGAGGGGTATGAATGTGTGCTCCGCATGTGCGAGGGATCTGGATGCATGCTGTGCGTGTGTGTGCAAGGGGTATGAATGCGTGCTCCGCGTGTGTGAGGGATTAGGTTGCCTGCTGTGCGTGTGTGCGAGGGGTATGAATGCGTGCTCCGCGTGTGCGAGGGATCTGGATGCATGCTGTGCGTGTGTGTGCAAGGTGTATGAATGCGTGCTCCGCGTGTGTGAGGGATCAGGATGTATGCTGTGCGTGTGTGCGAGGGGTATGAATGCGTGCTCTGCGTGTGTGAGGGATCTGGATGCATGCTGTGCGTGTGTGTGCGAGGGGTATGAATGCGTTCTCCGCATGTGCGAGGGATCTGGATGCATTGTTTGCGTGTGTGTGCGCGAGTGGTATGAATGCGTGCTCTGCGTGTGCTAGGGATCTGGGTGCGTGCGGGAGAGCTTTCTGTATTCCTCCCAAGTGAATATGTCATTGCGGAGACATATGATGCTGCCCTGTTCTCCTGGGAGGGAGGCATGGTAGACGTTAAGCAGTTTGTACAGAAATATTTCTGAGCTGCTCAGTAGAAGTTTACACAATGCTGCCCGTTCACTGGCAGAGAAACAAGGCGTTGGGTATTAATGCCTAGCGGGCCTCTCTGGCAGGAACAGGGTTAATGGCACTAATGAGCCTATAACCAGATTGTGCCTGAGATGCTAAATGTGAGAATGTGCCAGTTCCCAGTTATTTTTATAGTCATTGCTTACAGATGCACAAGCACTCCACATCGGCAAGCAAAAATAACCTGTCTACAAGACATAAAAGAACGAGCAGTAAATAATTAATAGGCTGCCTTGTTATTTGCACTCCTGAGAAGACAGAAGAAGGCTGGGTGGCTGAGATCTGAGGGTGATAGCTTCTACTCTTCAAAAAAGTGACAAGGAGCAGTTCTGTTCAATTGGGCTTATTTGGTTTCATTTAGAAATCCTATTGAAAATCACTGTAACCATTTTCACACATAACAATGTCAGGAACAATTCTTAGGAATACAGTTATCCTCCTTAAACAGGACACGTCCTCGCTCTAAGTTACTGTGAGGATGCGGGGATCGCGGCCTCACAGCGCGACCCCTCCTCACCTCCGAATGCCCCCGCTGCCGTGAGGCGGCTTTCTTTCCTCACCCGACCTGCTCCCGCTGTGCGGGGGCGGCCCCCCTCGTTCCCGGCGGGCCGGCGCTGCCCCGCGGCCTCTCAGGGCTCTGGCAGTTCCGTCGGGTCCCTAGCGTGCGCTCTCCGACCTTACAGAGCGCGTGCCGGGCAAGGATAATTTATTCACTGCGCTAGCAGGGAAACCACGCCCCCAAATCTCACAAAAGCTGCCACTTAACCCTAAAGCTCCCCACCTGGCTGCTTATTACAGGAACCAATCCAGGACAGCTCCTCATGTTCCTCCAGGTCTGCCTCCGTTTCCCATTGGTCAGCCACGATATATAGTACCTGTGCTGCCTCTCTCACATCGCTCGACATAGTCTCTGCTTACAGACGTCTATTCTGGCTCTCCCTTTGATCTTCGTTATTCAGGTTGCGACCCGGCTTGCCGGACGTTCCTCTCTGGCTCTGGACCCCGGCTCCCACCTGACCTTGCAGCTTCTCCCGTCCCTCGACTACAGTTTGGACCTCGACCTCCCGGATCTCTCTCTCCCTGACCTTGGCTAACGGCAACGACTTCGTCTCTTCTGTACCGGTACCGGCAAGTATTGCTACACCTATTCACACCTGGTCTGGCAACGCCAAAACACCACACTCCGGACACGCTCCTTCTGCTGCGGGTTGCGTACACATATACGTCCCCACCTCAGTATAAGGGACGAGTCTGGTCTGCGGGCAGCACCGGCGTAACAGTTATACACTCATCCGTTCCTCATAACATGGGGATTTAGGCGGGTGACATTTCGCCCTAGCCTTCTTCAACTCCCCTTTTTCTGTTGGGTTCGTTTGTGCCACTTTGAAGCAAACTTGGAGCCATTCAATGTATTAATTGCTTTGCTGGCTGGCTGTTCCATGGATCTACCACTCTTTCAGTGAAAAGGGCTGAAGCTGCCGGCTTTCGTTGGCTGTAGGTGGGGAGTAAGACTACGCACAGTGGCTTATTCTCAAAGCTCCGAAGTGTGTCAATCCGCTTCTAAAGAGCTCTGTCTGATGGGATTGGCGTGCTTTGCTATGCTGTAAGCCCTTCTCGCATGTTCAATCCGCTTCTAAACGGCATTTTTGGAAGCGGTTTCACTCCGGTTCTGCCAATCCGATCGCTTTGACGAAAAAAGCCTCCAAACGCAGATTTTTCTAACGAAAACTGCAATTCTCGTCGCTCCGTTCTGCAAACCGCTTCTAATAACTCGCATTTTTGTCACACCACCTCAAGGCGAGATTGTTATTGCGAGTTCCATCCAGAGCCGGACATATGGGTTTGGCTGAGAGAGCAGAACCCATAAGTCAGACTGGGGGTGCAGTTAGCCGCAACTCATTTCATTCCGCTTCCAAAGCACGTACAATCTATGGGGTCTATTCTATAAACTGTGATAACTAACTCATCAAGGATTTTGAACAGTTCCCACCTGATTTGGCAAGGTAGCTATTCAGAAAGCTCAGATGACCTGCCAAACTCGTTCGGGAAGTGCCTCTTTCAAGATAACGTCACAGCCTTAAAAAATAATAATATGGAAGCTGTCACATGGTACTTTAACCAATCAGATTGGGGGATGTACCATGTGATGCCTCACATGGTATATCTCACAATCTGGTATATCTCACAATCTGATTGTCTGTAGTACCATGGGATGGCAGCAATTTTTTTTGAAGGATGTGACATCCCTCCCTTTAAGATGATGTCACATACTTAAAAAAAAAAAAATCACCTGTCACATGGTACACCAGCCAATCGGATTGGGGGTGTACCATTTGACACTCAAATGTGACGTCACAGGCCTTATATAAGCCTGTCCCGTCTCATTTGAAGCCAAGAAGACGACGGGACAACATCCTCCCCATTGGATTACAAATAAAGAAGAAAAGAAAGAAGAAGATAAGAAGGAAGGACTTACCAGATGTTGAGGAGCATTGTGTCGAGGATGAAGAGGTTGTTGCTGGGCTCGGAATCGGATGGTGACGATGTCAAAAGTAAGAAAAACATTGATTGTATTTTTTTTCATTGCGTCATTTTTTAGGTTGCCCATTGACTGCCAATGTGTTTATCTATGCCCCTTTCGGGCTATATATAAGCACAGTGACAAGCAATGCATTTTTGGGAAATGCTTGTTTTTATTACATTGTTGTGTATTTTTGGTGCTTGGTTTTATTTAATTGTTGTGTATTTCTGGTGCTTGTTTTTTTTTTTAGGTTGCCCATAGACTGCCGTAGTTGAAAAACCATGGCCATATTACCGCTAAGGTGATTAAGGGGTTAGTGGCCATTAGTTTGTTTTTTATTCTAATGTTGCGGCCACAGAGGACAGGGAGGAAGACAATGAGGAAGACAAGGATGGCCTCCATCCTGGCATGATTAAGTACAATGCTGGCTTTATAATGTTGGTTTTTATTTGGAGCTATTATCCAGATCTGGATTTTTATTTTTATTTAATTTTGACCATTATTGTACTGTATGGGTTTTGGGGTAAAGGAGGTGGGTAGAAGGGTTGTTTTATTTTAATGTTTCTTGGGGTTAGAGGGATTGGGTGAAGGGGGTAGTTGCCCCAGGGTGGGTAGTTAGGTCTCTCGGGTGGGTAGTGGGAGTCGTTAACCCCTTCATTACCATAACGGTTACCACTGCTATGGTAAAGGAGGTAACTCCTCCCGCAACCTTCCCAGCAGCCCTAACCACCCACCCTGGGGCAACTACCCCCTTCATCCACCCCCTGTAGCCCCAAGAAACCACGTACTCAGGTTTAACACCTTCATTGCCTTAGCGGCTAGCCACTAAGGTAATGAAGCAGTTTGTATTTACATTTTATTAACAGTGTACTGTAGCAGGGGGTCTCTAGAGCTTAAACTGCATTCATTTCATCCCCGGGGACCCCCTGCTTCCTAAGATACAGGCCCCAGTATGGGGTGCCGGTATCCCTGCAATGTTTAAATCTCTCGCGTCACGTGACCGGGACATTTAAATGCACAAGAGGTACCAGCACCCCATATTGGGGGCCTGTAACTCGGGAAGCAGGGGGTCCCCGGACCTGAAATTAATGCGGTTCTGCTCCGGAGACCCCCTGCTCCCGTACACTAGTATTAAAATTTTAATAAAAGCACTGCGATCGCCTGTGAGAGCTGTGCAGGGAGAGGCGGGTCTCTGTGCAGGGAGAGGCGGGTCTCTGTGCAGGGAGAGGCGGGTCTCTGTGCAGGGAGAGGCGGGTCTCTGTGCAGGGAGAGGCGGGTCTCTGTGCAGGGAGAGGCGGGTCTCTGTGCAGGGAGAGGCGGGTCTCTGTGCAGGGAGAGGCGGGTCTCTGTGCAGGGAGAGGCGGCTCTCTTTGCAGGGAGAGGCGGCTCTCTGTGCAGGGAGAGGCGGCTCTCTGTGCAGGGAGAGGCGGCTCTCTGTGCAGGGAGAGGCGGCTCTCTGTGCAGGGAGAGGCGGCTCTCTGTGCAGGGAGAGGGTCTCTGTGCATGGAGAGGCGGCTCTATGTGCAGGGAGAGGCGGGTCTCTGTGCATGGAGAGGCGGGTCTCTGTGCAGCGCTTACAGACTGCGGCCAGATCATACAGGGGAGAACTTAGAGAATACCGTGATAACACAAATGCCAAACCGGTCGGGGGGAACATGCAAACCGGACACCTGGTAACCCTAGTGGAGATGGTAGTAATGGCGAAGATGCAGCATGCTGTATAAGGCTAAGGCCCCGGTAACGCCGCTGTAACGCGCGCCTGCGCTTTTGGCGGCGCGTTCAGCTGATTCCCCGGTCTGCAGCTCACTGCAGGAGGAGAGACCGGGGGGGGGCGTGGCGGAGGAGTGACGGGGGCGCGGCCATGACATCACCCGGCAGGTTCGCCCTCATTGGCTGAACCGCCGGGGGGCGTGCCTAATCGCTCGACGCGAGTCCTGCTCTCAATTCTATTGAGAGCAGGAGTAGCTCTCGCCCGAGCGCTGCGGACCCCTTCGCAGCGGGCCCGGCGCCATTGCGGGGAGGGCTCTCGTCCGTGCAGCGTCCGCCACAGCGGACGCTGTAGTAGGCAGCGGGGGCAAGGCCTAAGAGATTCAGTTTGAGCTTTCGGGCACTAAACAAAGATTATTGATAGGAGATACAAGGAAAAAACACAAGCATACTTCCTATCCCAGCTGCTCTCCTATCAGGAAGAATTAGGAGCTGTGTTTCTCTGTCTTTTTACCCTAGTTCCTAAATATCCCTCTCTACTCCTTTCACCACCACACAAGAGGTTTCGAGCTTCTTTAAGAATTGGGGCTGAAGCCGCGCGGAACTAGGAAATGGCGGCTTGCCACGTGGAGTCAGAGGGCAGCTCAGATAAGGACCCGCCAGTTACCGAGAGAGACTTGGAGAACTTACTGCAGGAGATAAAACGCACCTCACACCAGATGCTGCAGGAATCAATCACAGAGGTAAAAATCAATGTGAGAGCCCTAGGAGACAGAACGGACGCTAATGAACGGCGGATAGAGGAAATAGTACAGTACCAGCAGGAGTCAGACATGGAGATACAACACTAACGCCATAAGGTACTGACACTCCAAGAAATAACGTACGACTTCAATGAATCTCAGAAACTCTGAGATCTCTCTCTGCTGCAGGCTGATATCAGCAGGGGAGGCTTTATCGGCATATTATCGCCAGGCAGACTGTCTCGCCACCGGCTACTCGCCATGTTTGGAAATGTTGCTCTCGCAGGGATCCGCCAGGGATTCGGCCATTCCTGCATACTGCGAGGGCAACACGCACAAAACATGGCAAGTTCAAACCCCTGCCGAAAGCACTTTTTTTCCGCTTAGTGCATGACCCCCTTATTGGGACAGAAATAAGAAAAATGTCCGGAGTATCCAGAATAGAGACATACCCTGTAGTCCGGCATACTTACGACGTTGCTTCTCAGACCTAGAAAGGCTAGTACCCCCCAGTTGCATTGGTTCAGAAGTATTAATTGTTGGATGAGAGAGATAGAGCAAACAAGGTACTTACTGTAAATAACCTCCGTCCAATAGGGAGCCAGGGCGGGACAGGAGGAAGCAATCTGATAGGCTGCTGGGTCGCGCAGGTGCGCTGTATTGTACAGCCTGATTAGACGTGAGGGCGGATCTCCGTGTGGCAACCCGTCCCGCACGCATCACCGGCGTCAGAGAGTGGTGACCCGATCGTGCGCCACTCGCATACCGCGCATGCCCGTCAACAGAGCGGGGCCGAAGCCTGGGGGCAGATCCAGAGGGTAGGCTGGACGATCGTACGCGCCGTACGCCCCTGACATCAGAGTGGGGCGGAGACCGGAGGCAGGGCTGTGGAGGAAGGAACCGATCGAGCGCTGTACTCACGCACGCATGTAGAAAGACCTTCGCAGAATCGCGCATCCTGAACGTCTCCAGAGGTTGAAGGAGCAGAATGGAAAGGTAAGTTCAAACCGCCAGGATGGCGAATCCTCACACCCAGAAACCGTTTGATAAAATACATTGGTCATAGGTATATATTTGAAAGCATGAAATTGATAGGTTTTGGCAACAAATATTTGGCTGAAGTTAAGGCCATCTATACAAATCCGTTGACAGTGGTGAGAGTGGGAAGTGATACGTGTACCCCACTTTCTATCATGAATGGCACCAGACATGGGTGCCCCCTATCCCTACTTATCTTCGATATGGTGATCGAATCGTTAGCGGCTCTTACATCATAATGTAAATATTTTAGGGAATAGACCCAGATATGAAGTCCTTACGACACTTTATGTAAAGCAAAATATACTTTTATTTAAGGAAATATCTGGACTGCTGCCGGAATGGAAAGATTACATGATATCTTGGATTGGTCGTATTACGGCCATCGAGATGAATATCCTGCCCAAACTTTTATATTATTTCCATACACTCCCGATACCAGTACCTACTGAAGAAATTAATCTAAAGCAACAGAAAATATCCAGGTATTTATGTAACAATAAAAAGCCCAGGATCAAGCAACGAATACTACACCACCCCACAAATTCAGGAGGGTGAGCACTACCAAGCTGAAAAAAATATTATAAGGCAACCCAACTCGGCCAATTAACATACTGACACTGTGACACAAATGATAGAAGATGGGTTCAATTAGAATCCCCCACATACGGCAACATAATACTAGAAGATACCCTATGATTCCCTTGCCAAGCCAGGCTAAAGGAGGCCTATAAAAATCCTATACTCAACACACAGCTGTCAAATATGGGACGCATATAAACAAATCTACAATTGAACTAAAAAAACTCCTTGTTAACCCTCCTATATGGGAACCTAGCTTTCCCAAAGGGCTTAAATGCAAAAAGGATCTCAGAAGAAAGCAGGAATATATTCAATGTTTGACCTTAGGTCCAGAGAAGAGACTAGATCGTTCATTTCAAGACCAGTTTAATCACCCAAACACTGAATTCCTGCAATTTCTCCATTTGTGTCACTTTATAACTAAAACCCAAACCCCATGAGTCCATGACTCCATTTGAGTCATTGTTGCGAGAGGTAAAGGGGATCACATCTAATTTATACCAAATGCTAGGGACTGATGATAGGGAATCTGAGGATGCTCACATGCTAGCCTGGGAAAGAGAATTAGGATCGACTCGGCACCTGAAGGAATCGGGTGACATCTGCGAAGCTACAGCCAAAGCTTCTATATGTACGACGGCCAATGAAGTACTACACTCCCACCAGATTCCACAGAATATTCCCTTCTATATCACCATTATGTTGGAGACAATGTGGACAAAGAGAGACGATGTCACATAGGTGGTCATGCCCTAAAATGACACATCTATGGGATAAGATTCTTTAGCTACTAGCCCGACTACTGGGAAAAAATATCCCTGGAGATCCATGGATAATAATACTAAGCCAACCTATCCCAGGACTCCACAACTGTGAGACCCAACTCGCCTCCCAGATACTTCTTGCAGCTAGATGCTTCATTGCAACAAATTGGAAAGACTCCAAGCCCCCTTCAATACTAAACAACACTGTCAGCAGATTTCAAAAGATCTGGTCCCCATGGTTTCTGTATTCCAGAAACGGACACCAAGATTACCACAATGATACTACTATAGTTAGGGTGACCATAATTGTCCTGGCAAAAACCAACTGCGCATGCGGAGTTGTACTCGTGACTCTGAATGCACGATCAGTGAGCGACGACTGTGCATGCATGTTCGCCACTTGCCGACCGCTTGTTCGCATCTGCGATCCAAGCTGGACGGCCGTGCATGTGCATGCGCGGCTGGCAAGTGCCGACCAATAGAAAACCGGGACAGTGGTCAAAAAAGCTCAGGAGAAAGGCCTGAAAAACTAGGACTGTCCTGGGACATCTGGTCACGCTAACTATAGTGGCAAAATGGAACAAATACTCCATAGCTGAACCAAAAACCCCTTCACCACCTATTCCCTATATCACCAAAACCAATCTCCCCCCTTTTCCCATCACCCCTCCTACCCTGAAAAGACACAACAAAGGTACCTTACAGATTCTCTGGTTGAGAACAGTACTTGTGGTATTATCTGATATAGCTATGTTGTACAGTGCCCACACCCCACCCCTGCCCTGTTTCATCTTGTATCCCTAACCCACCTTTCTGTGCTTATGAAAAAATGCCAATAAAATGTAAGTTTAAAATAATAATAATAATAATTGGAAATTGGCAGAGACGGTGTTACATGGATAAGTACTTTTACTTTCTGGTACAAAGTTACAAAGTCAGAGCATACATGGGAATATCTTTGCTGATAGAAGGAGGGTCTGAGAAACTCAAACTCTCTGTCGTGCCTTTGAGGTTTTTGTCCTTTGTGGTTCTTTGAAGTGCTAAAGATCAAGCCGTTTCCTCTCGCTGTCTGGAGACGGACATGTTCTCAGCGTGGGACTTTTATGCTTTTCATTCCCAGGCCAAAAAAGCAAAACGATGCCCTTCCTCCCCCCTCATTCAGCTATCGTTGTTTCAAGCACACAAAAGTCATGGCCTAAAACGATCCTAAATATCAATGTGGGTGTATCCAGTTTGACCAGTCCTGGGGCCACGAGGGTCACCAATGTATTGTCCAACCCCAACCCTAACCCAGAGCTTCAAGCCAACTAACCATCTTCTGGCAGTGTTGTGACATTGAAACGTGGGATACAGCATTAAATACTCATTACAATGATTGCATTATATTAGTAGAACATGGTAGCAAATGAACATTAACGCTAAAAAATCCTAAACTAAATAACCCTGAATGTTTTGGGAAGATGTGAGATGAACCGGACTGAGGGGGTTTGTCTGCTGGATGTGATCATGTTGTGTGGCCTCACTCTGTTTGCACAAACCTAAAGTGAGTGCAGCTTCGGTGTGACAGGAAGGGTTACAGCAGCGGAGCTGCCACTGCCGTCTCCAAGGCCACTCAGTATTTTGTGGGGGATAACGATTGATGAGGTCCCCAAGGAGGGCACAGAGAGCTTGATCATCTCTGGATCTTTCTCCATCAGAGCCTCTGCTGGGCGTATGTTCCAAGCAAGACACGGAGGTCATTGGGTTCAGAGCAGAAAAGACCATTCCAGGCCACTGTCGCACTCCCATCCACAGGGACTGTGCACTAGGTGGCAGAGGGAGCCTGTAAGAGGGGCAACCCCACAGTCGGAGCGTTGAATTTCTTAGGGGGCCCTCTGAACAGGGGAGTGTTTGTCATTCAAGTGTTTCCCCATATCCCACCCTGACCTTATCAGAGAGCCAATAAAGATAAAGGGAGTTGGAGGGGAGATTCTGTCTGTTATTTGTATTATTTGTTATTTATATGATTGTCATGTGTATTACTGCTGTGAAACGCTATGTACATTAATGGCGCTATATAAATAAACATATACATACATACAGTGAAATCTAGGGTTGCCAGTTCAGTATTGAACAGGACTGTCCTGTATTTGGACACTCTGTCCAATAAAACATTAGAGATAATAATGGACATGTATGTGTATACCAGTATTACATCTCTGGGCGTGTATGTGTATACCAGTATTACATCTCTGGGCGTGTATGTGTATACCAGTATTACATCTCTGGGCGTGTATGTGTATACCGGTATTACATCTCTGGGCGTGTATGTGTATACCGGTATTACCTCTCTGGGGGTGTATGTGTATACCGGTATTACCTCTCTGGGCGTGTATGTGTATACCGGTATTACCTCTCTGGGGGTGTATGTGTATACCGGTATTACCTCTCTGGGCGTGTATGTGTATACCGGTATTACATCTCTGGGCGTGTATGTGTATACCGGTATTACCTCTCTGGGCGTGTATGTGTATACCGATATTACCTCTCTGGGCGTGTATGTGTATACCGGTATTACCTCTCTGGGGGTGTATGTGTATACCGGTATTACCTCTCTGGGCGTGTATGTGTATACCGGTATTACATCTCTGGGCGTGTATGTGTATACCAGTATTACATCTCTGGGCGTGTATGTGTATACCGGTATTACCTCTCTGGGCGTGTATGTGTATACCGGTATTACATCTCTGGGCGTGTATGTGTATACCAGTATTACATCTCTGGGCGTGTATGTGTATACCAGTATTACATCTCTGGGCGTGTATGTGTATACCAGTATTACATCTCTGGGTGTGTATGTGTATACCAGTATTACATCTCTGGGCGTGTATGTGTATACCAGTATTACAACTCTGGACATAGTGGCCTGACCGGCCTGGGGGGCCGCAGGATTTCTCCGAGCAGGGAGAGAGCAGGGCTGGTTCTAGGGGGCTGGGCAGCTTTCTCCATACTAATTGACTGCATTACCAAGCAGCAGCTAATCAGGAGAAGGTGTCAGGAGCCTGGGGGTGTTGCCAAGGAGAGGAAGAAACAGCATGGAGCAGAGAGAGGTGTGTGGAGTGTATGTGGAGTGTGTGTGCAGTGTGTGTGTCTTGAGTACGTCGCACCTTTCACTATTGTGTTCAGAATTTTTGGAGAAGCTACCTGTCAACCACATTGACATCACACAGTGACATCACACAGTGACATCACACAGTGACATCACACAGTGACATCACACTGTGTGGGAGCAGCCAGAGGAACTCAAACCCTCCCACGTCATTCTTTAAAACAGAATTTAGAAATCCTTATAAAGTAGATGTAAAAAGAAGCATCAATTACCCAGGTGAGACCTGTTAACCATGTCACTGGGATTAGTTCATAGTGGTCCTAGGAGAGTTTGCCCCTTTAAAATCCTTCCTTGGCCTTGTACAGCAACACCGCGGGATATCTGCTGATAAATTCATAGGGGCCTATTTTAGTAGCTTCGATAAAATAGCTGCTATCTCGAACTGTTTGGCATGACCCCATCGAACGGTTTGGCATGACCCTACTGTGATGGTGAGGGGGGACCCAGGCCATTAATAAAGGTATTTGGCCCGGCTGGGTGCCTCTGAGCCATATTGGGGAATTGTGATTGTCAGCTCTTCAACCCAATCATGGCATGTAACTGCATTGGTAATAAAGGTGTATGTGTATTTTTACTGTTCCAGGAGTGCCAACCAGCGGAGAGGTGCAGGGCGTGAGTTTCAGGAGTGCCAACCAGCGGAGAGGTGCAGGGCGTGAGTTTCAGGAGTGCCAACCAGCGGAGAGGTGCAGGGCGTGAGTTTCAGGGGTGGTTTTACGGTAAAATGTTGTCGGGGTGTGTTTGGGTAGTTGGGGGCCAGTGTTGCGGGTTACCCCGAAACATGTACTCAGGAATCCCCCCAGATTCCTGAGGACATGAGGAACACAGACCACCGGATAAAATCCTCCCTAGAAAGCAGTTTGCAACTCACCGCCAAATCTCCCTGCTTCAGCACAGACCACAACAGTAAGACTGGGCAGGGAATTGAATTACATTCAAAGGACCCCGGTATATGCCCAAGAACCCCAGAACCAAGGGAGGGTTCAGTGTATCTCCCGCCAGGTATAAGGTGGCGAGAGTTATATGTTTTTAAGTTAAAGTGTATCATATGGCAAGGTTTCTCTGTATAAGTGGAAAAGAAAAGGGTTTTAAAAGTCCCCAAGGTTTATATTGTTATTAAAGTAATTTTCAGAGGAAGTCATTCAGTATGGATAAAAATCCATTTGCATGGGAAACAGAGGGGCTACTCCGCCCTCTAAGCTTCAAAGGCAATCCAGGATATGGAGGTGTTAAACCTTTTGTTAGCAAGGAGGGGGAAAGGCAGAAAACGTCAATAAGCCATCTGGACAGCTGTCACCCTGCCCAGCCTGGACGGCACCAGGTAAGAGGGGCAGGGTCTCATATGCTAAGCGGCCAAGGTGCAAAGTTCGCACATGCCTAGAGCAGAATGAGAAGCCCCTCTGCCAGGTTTGCAAAGTATGGGCAACTCCGTGATAGGGGGACGAAAATATTCCCATGGAGAGATAGGCTGTACTAGTGAGGCATAGGAATATTAATCCTATAAGAACCTGTGTAGTCCATCAGGAATGAGAGTCATCATGCTGTAACAGATTCACCTAAGATTCATCATGCTGTAAGAGATTCGTAACATCGTAACAAAGATTCAGCTAAGCTTCAAGAGTTCCTAAGAACTAAGGTTTCTAGATCCAAAACTACGGGAACAGAACAAAAGAAGCAGCTCTGGCGGAGTAAAACAGCAGTGGCAAGTTGCGCTGCTGAGAGAGGACTGTTTCAGGCTCTTTTCGCGAGCAACTCTTAACAGAGAGATCTGCACAGAGAGAGCTGCACATAGAGAGACGCACAGAGAGAAGCACAGAGAGAGACGCACAGAGAGAAGCACAGAGAGAGACGCACAGAGAGAAGCACAGAGAGAGCCGCACAGAGAGAGACGCACAGAGAGAGACGCACAGAGAGAGAGATGCACAGAGACAGACGCACAGAGAGAGACGCACAGAGAGAGAGACGCACAGAGAGAGAGACGCACAGAGAGAGAGACGCACAGAGAGAGAGACGCATAGAGAGAGAGAGACACACAGAGAGAGAGCCGCACAGAGAGAGCCGCACAGAGAGAGAAAGACACACAGAGAGAGAGCCGCACAGAGAGAGCCGCACAGAGAGAGAGACGCACAGAGAGAGACGCACAGAGAGAGACGCACAGAGAGAGACGCACAGAGAGAGAGACGCACAGAGAGAGATACGCACAGAGAGAGACGCACAGAGAGAGACGCACAGAGAGAGAGACGCACAGAGATACGCACAGAGAGAGATACGCACAGAGAGAGCCGCACAGAGAGAGCCGCACAGAGAGAGAGCCGCACAGAGAGAGAGACGCACAGAGAGAGAGACGCACAGAGAGAGAGACGCACAGAGAGAGACGCACAGAGAGAGAGAGACGCACAGAGAGAGAGATGCACAGAGAGAGCCGCACAGAGAGAGAGACGCACAGAGAGAGAGAGACGCACAGAGAGAGAGAGAGACGCACAGAGAGAGCCGCACAGAGAGAGAGAGCCGCACAGAGAGAGAGCCGCACAGAGAGAGAGACGCACATAGAGAGAGACGCACAGGGAGAGAGACGCACAGAGAGAGAGCCGCACAGAGAGAGAGACGCACAGAGAGAGAGACGCACAGAGAGAGAGACGCACAGAGAGAGAGACGCACAGAGAGAGAGACGCACAGAGAGAGAGCCGCACAGAGAGAGCCGCACAAAGAGAGAGCCGCACAGAGAGAGAGCCGCACAGAGAGAGACGCACAGAGAGAGAGCCGCACAGAGATACGCACAGAGAGAGAGCCGCACAGAGAGAGCCGCACAGAGAGAGACGCACAGAGAGAGAGACGCACAGAGAGAGACGCACAGAGAGAGCCACACAGAGAGGGAGCCGCACAGAGAGAGAGACGCACAGAGAGAGACGCACAGAGAGAGAGACGCACAGAGATACGCACAGAGAGAGAGCTGCACAGAGAGAGCCGCACAGAGAGAGAAGCGCAGAGAGAGAGAGCCGCACAGAGAGAGAGCCGCTCAGAGAGCCGCACAGAGAGAGAAGCACAAAGAAAGAGAAGCACAGAGAGAGCCGCACAGAGAGAGAAGCACAGAGAGAGAGCCGCACAGAGAGAGAGAGAAGCACAGAGAGAGAGACGCACAGAGAGAGAGCCGCACAGAGAGAGAAGCACAGAGAGAGCCGCACAGAGAGAGAAGCACAGAGAGAGAGAAGCGCAGAGAGAGAGAGCCGCACAGAGAGAGAGCCGCACAGAGAGAGAAGCACAGAGAGAGAGAAGCACAGAGAGAGCCGCACAGAGAGAGAAGCGCAGAGAGAGAGAGCCGCACAGAGAGAGCCGCACAGAGAGAGAGACGCACAGAGAGAGAGAAGCACAGAGAGAGCCGCACAGAGAGAGAGAGCCGCACAGAGAGAGCCGCACAGAGAGAGACGCACAGAGAGAGACGCACAGAGAGAGCCACACAGAGAGGGAGCCGCACAGAGAGAGAGACGCACAGAGAGAGACGCACAGAGAGAGAGCCGCACAGAGAGAGCCGAACAGAGAGAGAGACGCACAGAGAGAGAGAAGCACAGAGAGAGCCGCACAGAGAGAGAAGCGCAGAGAGAGAGAGACGCACAGAGAGAGAGCCGCACAGAGAGAGAGAGCCGCACAGAGAGAGAAGCACAGAGAGAGAGAAGCACAGAGAGAGAGACGCACAGAGAGAGCTGCACAGAGAGAGAGAGCCGCACAGAGAGAGAAGCACAGAGAGAGAGAAGCACAGAGAGAGCCGCACAGAGAGAGAAGCGCAGAGAGAGAGAGCCGCACAGAGAGAGAGCCGCACAGAGAGAGAAGCACAGAGAGAGAGAAGCACAGAGAGAGCTGCACAGAGAGAGAGAGCCGCACAGAGAGAGAAGCACAGAGAGAGAGAAGCACAGAGAGAGCCGCACAGAGAGAGAAGCGCAGAGAGAGAGAGCCGCACAGAGAGAGAGCCGCACAGAGAGAGAAGCACAGAGAGAGAGAAGCACAGAGAGAGCCGCACAGAGAGAGAAGCGCAGAGAGAGAGAGCCGCACAGAGAGAGAGCCGCACAGAGAGAGAGCCGCACAGAGAGAGCCGCACAGAGAGAGAGCGCACAGAGAGAGAGAGAGAGACGCACAGAGAGAGAGACGGACACACAGAGCCGCATCTCCCTGCAGAGCTCTCACAGGCGGTCGCAGTGTTTTGCGACCTTGCGTCGCTGTCGCCGTCACTATAAGCGCCGCCTTAGTTTTCGAAGCCACTAGAATAGGCCCCATAGAGTTTTGGCGACTTTGTCGGAAGGAATCGTGTAATACGGATATCGCGGTATCAAGTGGGGAATCAGATTAAATCCCAGTCATTTGACTCTACATTTGACTAAATTGTGCTCCGAAAAGTGGCGCAGTGCGTCAATAACCACGTTTTCTGCTCCAAAAGTGGCTTAGTACATACACCCCTATGAGACATCATGTCTTTTAAATACAAATTATGCAGAATAATTTTCTTCTTTATATCTCAGCTCTGTAATAATGCAAGCTATTTACTTTATTGCTAAAATAAATTGCTGGTTACTGAATACATCTGCATAACATTATATTATTATAACAGCATTTAGTGTTAATTTGAATTACTTTGAGTCACGCAGAAAATATCAGCTCCCAATGAGTGTGAGATACATTAAGAGATATGTTAAACTATTTCTGGACGGTTCAGACACTCATTCCCCTCATTTGAAGGGTTAATTCTGGGTATTTGGCTTCCCCGAACCTTGCCTCTGCACACACCTTATCTTTCTGCTGATTGCTTTATAAACCAGTGCAAAATGATCCTTACAATGGCTTTAATTCGTGGTTAGTAACAGAAAATGACACAATATTACAGGATAGGTGGCTGTGTATCTTTGTGCAGCTTGCTCATAGACAATTCCTGCTTCCCGATGATCATATGCCTGGTATAACTTCAAGGTTACTAGTAAACTTTGCATCATCTCTCCCACAGGAGAGGGGTTTCAAGGCGGCGGCTGCCTGTGTACCCTTAAGCACACAAGCTCTTCCCGTGGGACAAGCTGAATGCAGAGAACACACTACTTCTGTATTCTGCAATCATTAATTGATGTCTGACGGAGTGACTTCCAGCAAGGTCACAGCACTGACAGCCACATGTCTGATTCAAGGGAACATCTTTAGCATTTGTGCATCACTTCTCGGGCTCCTACTGTTTTCTCTCTGGATCCCAAGTTTTAAAATTAAATAGGGTTGCCAGGTGGCTTGTCCAAAAATACTGGACACCGCGGTGAAAGGTGCGACGCGCGAGAATCGTTGGTGAGGAAGAATGTTATTTATAAATGACCTGACTGTTATGTCATTTTTTCTAAATTTCACTCCAAGTATTCACCAGTTTGCACCATTTTATATTCTGTTTCGTAAAAAATCTGGGGAGGAGTCTTGGGAGGGAGTGGGTGGGAGTGGGAGGCAGTGGGTGACAGGGGGAGGGGGAGGGAGTGCTCTTCCGAGGATTTTTTTAGGAAATAGAATATGAAATAGTGCAAATTGGTGCGCGCTTGGAGTGAGATTTAGAACAAATGACGCAATGGTCAGATCATTTATAAATAACTGACCTGCAGTCATACTGTACATGGCGAGCAATACTGATCTTACTGCTCCTCCCACAAATTCCAAGATTGCTGCACCCCTCCTCATCCTCTCATCCTCCCACGCCCCCACCCCCTCTCACTCACCCACCTCTCCTCGTCCCCCTCCTATCATCCTCTCTCATCTCCCTCCCTTCATCCTCTGACCCCCTTCCCTTCATCCTCTCACCCCCTCCCTTCATCCTTTCTAAACCCTCGCTGCATCCTCTCACCCCTCCCTTCATCCTCTCACCCCCCTTCATCCTCTCTCACCCCTGCCTTCATCTTCTCTCATCCCCCCTCATCCCCGCCTTCCTGCATCCTCCTCATGCTGCTTCTGCCCCCGCGCGCGCATTTCAAAACCCGAGGGTGGGGGGGAGGCAAAGGAGGCGGGGGGGGAGGCGAAGGAGGCGGGGGGGAGGCGAAGGAGGAGGGGTTGGGGATGAATCGCCGCCATTTTTTTAAACTTTAAAAAAAAAAAAAAAAAATTTATTTATTTATTTAATTAATTAAATAACTGGCGCCCGGCCGCCGCGGGCCACGCAGAGAGGCCAGGCGGGCCGCATGCGGCCCGCGGGCCGCGTGTTGTGCAGCCCTGTTCTAGACCATGGGACCATTTATAGCGTGCAACTATGGCCCTCTCAGCTCTGCTGATGCGGATTGACTTTTTATTGCCTGCCTTGCCTGGCAGTACCCATGACAATGGTTCTTCAGGGGCAACTACATCATATTAAATAGAGGACCCTCGGTAGTAACGAGGCCCCTTTGAATGTCATACCATCACTTCCTTAACCCTTCCAGGCGTTCCTCCTCGGAGTACTCACCCACATCCCACCAGTGGTCAACTATATCTCCCCGTATCAGTATGAACCGTGTACGATCCAACCAGGCCTCATACCCCTCAAACATAGGAGCCCACCATCTGGTTTCCCGCTCCACAGCCTGCTCTCTCACTGATGCAGCCATCTCGCCTTCCTCCGGTTCTCCCCCAGAAGAAACTCTGGATGTCCCTGTGGACCCAATACGTTTAGGCAGTGTCTGACTCCTTATCTGAACTTGAACAACTAACTTTTGGCAGTGCTGTGCAATATATAGGCTCCAGAAAGACCCAACTCTGTGTCACTCACAGTGGACACAAAGCATGCTGTCACTTCCTTTGCTACATATGACACACCACAGGGGTTTGAGGGCAAACCTCCATGATAACTACTGGCAACCCTGCCTTCTTACCAGGATTACTGCCAGCATGAGAGAGATCTGTACACCAATTTTACCCATGGCTACACTAGTATGTATGTGTACCTAGAAAGTCAATGTTATTATGCAGCACCTGCGACATGCAGATGTGCCCCAATCACCAGGCACGTCATAATGTTGCGATGGCCATATTAACATCCCGGGATAGAAGACAATCATTGACATGTAAAGGTTTGTGATGGAGAGCAGGACTCAATCCTGCAACTTCACTTAACAATGCAAGTTTAGTGTCTGAGACAATGACAGGAGAACCCAGAGGGTCAGTGCAGAATCTCAGTGCTGTGCAGCCTCTCTGATACTTCGTGTAACAATAACATTTCAAATAGAATGCGGCTTGGCTACAAAATACAGAGATGTGACTGCGTTTCTTTAGGTGGGATATTGTGTAGCACTGTACCCCCCCCCCCCCCAAACACAAGCACACACTCCCCAGGTGGTCGTCACTGTGAGTTAGAGGGAAGGACACTTGATGCATGGCAAAGTTCTGCAGATTTGAGCTACTTTCAATTCTATTTAAGGAGAATAAGCAGAGAGGCCCCTGATGCACCTTCTCCCCCTGACAACTCCTTCCCAGACTGTGTTTTATTGAGTGTTTAAATAAACTGCAGCAGCGCTGTCCTTTCACCGCACCTTTATTTATCCATCATTAATTCTACAGCTCCGATGTGACCAAAAATGCGACTTGTCCTTCATATTAATTTCGAAAGGTGAAGTGGGTCCTTTGTGGCTGAAATTTGACCCTTCGAAGCCGTTCCTTTATGGATTGCCTATGTGCTAACGCTGGCAGAAAAGGTGCTTTCCAACTCTTCCTGACAGGGCTGGGATTAATAGTTACGTGGGAGAAGCATCTCGTTATAATTAGCTCACCTATTGCACCAGCACAGAAGTGAGGGACATTTATACCTATTGAGACCTAATGAGGGCCAACTGACCAACCAGGATTGCCACCCCCCGGGTTTGACCTGAAGACTCCGGGTTTCGGCCTCGTATCTCTGAGCTTTTGGCTGAAAAATCTCCGGGCGGAGAATCTCCCACTGCAAATCCCGTCAACATGGCTGCGTGACGTCAAATGGCGCCGCGTTGCCATGACAACAGGACGCTACGTGACATCACGCTGCCATGATAATGGGGCATCACTTGATGCCAAGGCGCCATATTGTCATGGCAACGTGCTCCATTTCACGTCGCACAGCCCTGCTGACTGAACAATGCAGGGAGATAAGATGCAGCCGGGAGGTGCCGCCGCTGCCACCGCCGGTCAGAGAAATAAATATATTAAATTAATGTAAAAAAAACATTATTGCAAAAAAGTCTCCGGGTTAGAGAAGGTGTCACCCTGTGCCCAACTGCCCCTCACTGGAGATCGCAGGCTGTACCCGCCATGTACTAAACGGAAGAAAGGACAAACACGGCTACCCACCCTTTGTTAATTACTATACTAGCCGGAGTTTATAAACACACGTATGTAGCGCACTTTCCCCCACCCCCTGAGAGATGTGTGGCTACGGTGTGTAAATGCGGTGCAATACCAGCTGGTGCTCAGGAGATCTGAGCCTCCGCTGCTGGGAACCTGGGATGCACCTGAGTCATGCTCGGTAGCGCCTCCACCTGTACGGGATTCTATTGTATAGAATAACCCCGTTACAGGACACATAAGAAATACACACGTGGTATAACAGAACAGTTTTACTACTAGGTGCAGAGAAATGTAATATACAGCCTACTCACCAGGCCACGCACGGCCGTACCTTCCCACTGAAGTCACCGTCCCCACAGTACCTACGACCAACCCGGTGTCCACAAAGTCAATGCCCCTTCCCAATGTGTGGTACAGCGCTGCCCACTATAGTGTTTATTGGTGCATATGATACGTTGGGTACCTGCCGGGGCTCCATGCACCCGGGTGCGCTGATGTCGCGATGGGATCCACGGATCCAAGATGTCCTCCGTGAAGCCTCCGCCTCCACGTTGGGTGGGTCCCGCGTGGAGTGTACCACCGTATGCAATGTCTCATTGTTGCATGTGTCTGGTCCCAGATCACCGGAGGCCAGGATGTAGCAGCGTCCTGGCTGTGTCCCTCACTCTGGTACTACAGAGGCAGTGTCCCTATCTATGGGCCTGTCCCTGCAGCCACCACAAGCTATGTGGGAGTCGGGGCCTAACTGGGGCCTAACAGGGTGTATCTGGCCTAGTACAGGTGCCACAGACACCTGCACATACAACCTACCCCTTACTTGTCCCAGCTCCGACTGGCGTGGTCCTAGACACGCCAAATGTATCAATGTGGTGCTCCGCGATCTCTGCAACCCGATTGGCTTCCATGTGTCACGTGATCCCAGCCCTAGAGGGGGCTGTAGTCTCATGCGGATCCCTATGCCTAACATGTCTGCCGCTCGCGCTGCTGTGCTGCGCATGCGCAAGTCTGTATTGGCTGCCGGAATGGGGAATGACACTGTGCATGCATGCGCAATCCAAGATGGCGCCCCCCGCTAGCCGGGTGCACTGCGAAGCCCCCGGCGACCAGCTCGCCTCACCAGCCGCCCCCGCAACACACCAGACTCGCTGACCACTACAGCGGAGGTAAGGGTAAGGAAGGGGACCCAGGGGGAATCTAGTTACCTGTATATACAGTATATGTATATATAAATAACTGATCACACACACAGTAAGAAATGCTCAGCAGAGAGGTTAGTGATGCACTGTAGATTGGGATAATAATAGAGGGGTAAGATCACAAAGTGATGAAAGAACCAGCACGGCACGGAGGGAATGCAAAAAAAAGAGGATTTATTCATCCACCAGGTAAACACATCACAATGTTTCGGTCCCCAGGGTGACCTTCCTCAGGGATCGTCCCCCTAGGATAGATGGAGGCATGGATGGATGCATGGATGGATGCATGGATACAGGCATTTATACATAAATAGATAAATGCATGGATACACACATACCATATTCAGTAAGAGAATAGCAATCAGGGTTTTCCTTCTCTGCTAAAAGAATCATTCTGAAATAAAAACCCCTTTGAGAATGAGTTATTCCAATTTATATTGTGACATAGTCCAAAGATGTTAGGCAGCTTTCTGCCCCATTTTAGGTCAGAAAGTGCAGGAATAGTTAAAAATGATCCATTCCACAGCTTCACATTAACTCAGGCAGCTGGATGGAAAATCCAGACCACAGATTACAATGGCTCTAGTTCTCCCTCACCTGCTCTTCTAATCAGATGCACAGGTATTTAGAGCAGAGAGGTTTTGCATTTCACTCTCTCTCCTTAGAGCCTGGAGGCTGGGGGTATCGCTGCTCCCCGGAATCCAGTTCGGGGTGGACGGCCCCTCCAAGTATCACAGTACCAGAGGATTTGCCTGGACACTTGGGACCGAGTTCCCACCACGAACAGATAAGACAAAACAAATGTTTATTGCTGTTGCTAAAAGATTGTGCTGTATCTAGTGACCCTAAATAAGAGAGCATTGTTTTAAGCTGGGGAACCAGGTTAGTTGGCCAGCAGCTGTTAGAGAGACTGATTCTGATGTGTAGTTAGATCCCTGAAAGGGATAGGATTTTGTTTATATGATTTTGGTTTTATTTCTTAAAAATAACAGTGTGGGAAATACTGTAACACTGAAATGAGTGAACTGCTGAATGAAAGTATCTGAGTACCTCTAATCTACACTTGTTAAAGCTGCAGTACCTTACTTGGATGAAAATAAAGCAGGCAGAAGCCTGAGTTAAGCAGCATAATACTTTGCATGATCCTGTTTTTTGTATAAATAACCCTAGAAGACTGTGTCGGGAAGAACCTAGACAGACGTCAGCGCTACAAAAGAGGGGCGTTTGTGATATATGGTGGAGAATGCGGGTCGACACTAAAAGTCTGTGGGTTTGCAAATAAATGCGGGAGTTTAAAATGGCCGCCCAGCTGAACTAAAGTACAGATGCTATGAGTGAAGTCTGTCCCACTGTGTATATCAGTTATGCTTCTAGCATACACAGAGAATGTGCGAGGGGTAGATGCAATAGCACCCTGAACCCAAACAGAAAACCAAAATGTTTTGCTGAAGAATTTTTTTTTTTTTTTGCATCTAGCAAGTGCTGTTTGTAAAGCTAATGCCTTTTGCTGAAGTTAGTAAATTTGCAGCTAGCAAGTGCTGTATGTAAGTTGCTGAAGTGAGTGAAATTGCAGCTAGCAAATTGTCCCTGCCGGGTTTCTAAAATGGCCGACGTGAAATGTTTGTTTTGCAATGCACGTAATCTTGAAAAACAGTGTCCCTTCAGGCCATACGAAGATGATGACGACTCATATGTGGCCCCAGGAGGAGAGCCGTACCCACAGATGAATTTAGTATGCTGGGCCTGTCGTGAAGTAGGTCACATGGAAGATGTGTGTCCCAAAATCTTCAAAGACAAACAGCTGCAAAAGCAAGCAACGCCCTGTGAGTGCAAGCAAGATGTGGAAGCTGATACCAGTGAGTGTGTGTGAAGATAGTCAGCGCAAACCTCATGGGCCTCCCGATGTCGATGGAACCGAATGAAATATGGATGAAAAAGAATTAAAATCTCAGTGTATTAGATACACATGTGGGGGATGGGGGAAGAGGGGGGGGGTGGGGAAAGGGGGAAGGGCAGGGGGTGGAAGCAAGGAGGAGGATAATGCTGGAGGGGTTGATAATTGGTTTTCCACTTTAACTAATCAAAGAATACATAAAATTATGGATTCAGTGACTCAGTGACTCACACGGGCTTGTGTGGTGTCTCTCCCTCAACGCTGACTGTAGTGGATTTATTACAGACTCATATGCTGGAGTCTCAATATACATAAAACTCACACGGCCTGATGTGAGTCCTTGTCCTCAGAGGGTGATGTCCTGTATGGATGGTGTCTGGGTTGTGTCTCAGCAGAATTATCTCCCGATGGGTGTAGTGTGTGAGTGTCTCCTCTCCCCGTTTCCCAGATGACACTTGATGTCAGATAAAATGGCCCAGCCTCAGCCGCTCGGTACACTCCTGCACGGTCTCCTCCTCCGTTCTTGTTCCCACTGGCGCGTCCGGCAGTGGAACCGGAAGAGGGGATCTGCAACGGATGTCCTGTAGTGTGCTGGGTCCCTCTCTCAATGAGCTCCGGCAGGGAACAACATGTTTCGCAATAAGCTTCGTCAGGAACCTGTTTTCACTTGACTTTGCATTATGCCTTTTTTATGTTTGTCACTCATACTCTGTTGCATCACTCCCTCTGCACTTTTGCACTTCCTTTGTCCTTATATACTATGGTGATGCTATGCGCTCCTTGTGCTCTATACCTCTACCTGTCCCCCTGTGGTTCACCTTAACGCTCTGTGTATTACTATTCTGTTTAGCCCATTATTACTGTCAGTGTGTGGGTAACTGTGCACCGAGGCGGTTTTTCAGACTGCGCATGTGCGTTTTGCGCTGCCGGCGTCCCTGGTGGCCAGGGAGAGTCAATGAGGCGTCTGCTCACAGCTGTGATGCGCGGCGTACTCTCCTTGCTGGCGCTCCGGCAGTCAATATGTTTTGGCCCACTGCAGATGCGCGGCGCGCGACCTTCCCCCGCAAGGGCAGTAGACCCTGGGACCAGTGTCTAAAGGGTGTCTTTCTCCTAATAGTTTAAGTGCCTACTCTCATGTCATGATGAGTCATTTGGATAATCAGGTAATAGGGGAGGGGGCACGGAGCACAGCTATGTTGCATATTCTGTCTGATTGCATGTTGGTGATTGGTTCCCTTTGTTTGCATTGCACTATGGGTGAGGGTATATATGTGTGGTCACTTGCACTTGTGGGTTGCACGGCCCTGAGGAAGGTCTCTCTGTGGGACCGAAACGTTGGCTTACGTGTATTTCATGTTGTGAATATAGATTTTTGGATTAACCCCGTGCGGTGTGCTGTCTCTTTACTGGTCTTTGGATTGGTTCGTATCATATATATATATATATATATATGTGTGTGTGTGTGTGTGTGTGTGTGTGTGTGTGTATATATGTATGTGTGGTGTATATGGATGTGTGTGGTGTGTGCGTGTGAATATATTTATCAAAGTTGCACAATGTTAATAAATAATTTATTCTCACATGTCTTTTTTTTTTTCATTTTTAAATATTATATAATACACACACACACACACACACACACACACACACACACACACACACACACACACACACACACACACACACACACACACACACACACACACACACACACACACACACACACACACACACACACACACACACACACACACAGCTACCAAGTGACAAACACACACAGTGATACCCGCCTACCAAGCGCGCTTGCTGTCTCCTCTGCCAGGACAGCGAAAAGCTCCTGGTAGAGCGAGCGGCAGCAAGCAAGAGTGAGCAGCAGCACCTAAGCGCTTACTATGTCCCAGGCCAGAGGAACTATAGCAGCGCTGATTACAGATGCAGGGGCTTTGTGCATCTGTTCAGCCCGGCTCAGCGACGCTGAGAGAGGGAGGCCCGGCGCGCACGCTGGAGGAGCAGCACCGGGAGACTGAGAGAGAGAGTGAGGTCAGAGAGAGAGTGATGTCAGAGAGAGAGAGAGTGAGGTCAGAGAGAGAGAGAGTGAGGTCAGAGAGAGAGAGGTCAGAGAGAGAGAGTGAGGTCAGAGAGAGAGAGAGAGAGAGTGAGGTCAGAGAGAGAGAATGAGGTCAGAGAGAGAGTGAGGTCAGAGAGAGAGAGGGAGGTCAGAGAGAGTGAGGTCAGAGAGAGTGAGAGAGAGTGAGAGAGAGAGTGAGGTCAGAGAGAGAGAGAGTGAGGTCAGAGAGAGAGTGAGGTCAGAGAGAGTGAGGTCAGAGAGAGAGAGTGAGGTCAGAGAGAGTGAGAGTGTGTGAGAGAGACACCAACTGCGCACTGCAACTGTTAGGTATGTATATACACCTTTGTTTTTACTTTGGGCGCCGCGTAAAAATCCTGATCGCCTTGGGGAGCCTTGAACCGAAAAAGTTTGGGAACCACTGAGGTACAGAATCTACACACAACGCACAAACACAGCACACACACACATTCACACAACACCAAACACTGCAGACTGCCTCTTCAAACCCCCCCTCCCCTCCATGCCACACATCTCCCTCCCGCAACCGGACCGCGAGGCCGCGGCCTCCACTCACACACCATGGCAACGATGTCCCTCCCCCTATCCCGCTACCTCACACAGTGTAGCTCCCGCGAACCGCACAGCACGCCACATCTCCTGCACCTCACACAGCTCCCTACCGCAACCGGACCGCCAGGCCCCCTACCCCGCTACACCATGCCACCAATGTCCCTCCCCCTATCCCGCTACCTCACACAGTGTAGCTCCCGCGGACCGCACAGCACGCCTCACATCTCCTGCACCTCACACATCTCCCTCCGCAACCGGACCGCGAGGCCCCCTACCCCGCTACACCATGCCACCAATGTCCCTCCCCCTATCCCGCTACCTCACACAGTGTAGCTCCCGCGAACCGCACAGCACGCCTCACATCTCCTGCACCTCACACATCTCCCTACCGCAACTGGACGCGAGGCCCCCTACCCCGCTACACCATGCCACCAATGTCCCTCCCCCTATCCCGCTACCTCACACAGTGTAGCTCCCGCGGACCGCACAGCACGCCTCACATCTCCTGCACCTCACACATCTCCCTCCGCAACCGGACCGCGAGGCCCCCTACCCCGCTACACCATGCCACCAATGTCCCTCCCCCTATCCCGCTACCTCACACAGTGTAGCTCCCGCGAACCGCACAGCACGCCTCATCTCCTGCACCTCACACAGCTCCCTACCGCAACCAGACCGCGAGGCCCCCTACTCCGCTACACCATGCCACCAATGTCCCTCCCCCTATCCCGCTAGCTCACACAGTGTAGCTCCCGCGAACCGCACAGCACGCCTCACATCTCCTGCACCTCACACATCTCCCTACCGCAACCGGACCGCGAGGCCCCCTACCCCGCTACACCATGCCACCAATGTCCCTCCCCCTATCCCGCTACCTCACACAGTGTAGCTCCCGCGGACCGCACAGCATGCCTCACATCTCCTGCACCTCACACATCTCCCTCCGCAACCGGACCGTGAGGCCCCCTACCCCGCTACACCATGCCACCAATGTCCCTCCCCCTATCCCGCTACCTCACACAGTGTAGCTCCCGCGAACCGCACAGCACGCCTCACATCTCCTGCACCTCACACAGCTCCCTACCGCAACCGGACCGCGAGGCCCCCTACCCCGCTACACCATGCCACCAATGTCCCTCCCCCTATCCCGCTAGCTCACACAGTGTAGCTCCCGCGAACCGCACAGCACGCCTCACATCTCCTGCACCTCACACATCTCCCTACCGCAACCGGACCGCGAGGCCCCCTACCCCGCCCTACACCATGCCACCAATGCCCTCCCCCTATCCAAGCTACCCTCACACAGTGTAGCTCTCGCGGACCGCACAGCACGCCTCACATCTCCTGCACCTCACACATCTCCCTACCGCAACCGGACCGCGAGGCCGCGGCCTACACTCACACACCATGGCAACGATGTCCCTCCCCCTATCCCGCTACCTCACACAGTGTAGCTCCCGCGGACCGCACAGCACGCCACATCTCCTGCACCTCACACAGCTCCCTACCGCAACCGGACCGCGAGGCCGCGGCCTACACTCACACACCATGGCAACGATGTCCCTCCCCCTATCCCGCTACCTCACACAGTGTAGCTCCCGCGGACCGCACAGCACGCCTCATCTCCTGCACCTCACACAGCTCCCTACCGCAACCGAGACCGCGAGGCCGCGGCCTACACTCACACACCATGCCACCAATGTTCCTCCCCCTATCCGCTACCTCACACAGTGTATGACAACACCTACCACTGGAAATCAGATGTTCGTTGAAATAAAATATGTTTTCCTAACTATTTTACTGTCTGTATAATGTACACAACACTCACCCACACAAAACCCCCTCATACACACACACACACACACACACACACACGCAAACATCCTGTCATTCTATGCCACACCCTACACTCAAAAACATGCCATTTTTAACATGTGTATGACCAACAACACGTACTCACACACGTCACACACACAACATGCCTCATACACACACACGCCATCACACACCAGCAACACACACACATGCTCTCACACACACCACACACCATGCCACCGATGTCACTCCCGCTATCCCGCTACCTCACACACTCTACCTCCCGCGGAACAACCAGCACGCCTGACATCTCCTGCACCTCACACATCTCCCTCCGCAACCGGACCGCGACGCCGCGGACTACAGTCAAACAGCATGCCACCAATGTCACTCCCGCTACCTCACACACTGTATGACAACACCTACCACTGAAACTCAGCTGTTCCTTACAATAAAATATGTTTTCCTAACAATTTCACTGTCTGTATAATTTATTCTAAAACACTTCTCACACCACCACTCACACACAACACTCACCCACACAAAACCCCCTCATACACACACGCAAACATCCTGTCATTCTATGCCACACATAACAACAAATCACACCTCACCTTCACCCTCATAATACACACACTACACTCAAAAACATGCAATTTACAACATGTCTATGACCAACAACACGCACTCACACACGTCACACACACAACATGCGTCATACACACACACATGCCATCACACACGCCACATACACACATGCTCTCACACACACCACACACCATCACACACAACACACACACAAATACACAAACACATGCACACACGCACTCAGCAACGCCACACGCCCTCAACCACGCAACACACGTACTCACACACACACACCAACCTCCTCTGCTGATACAACACACAAAACAACACTTCAACATAACCTTAACTACCACACACAACACAACCACCACTAAACAAACACACACACCCAACCCACTGTTCCAATTACCTACCCTTCACCATACACACTACACTGAATACAATGCACATTTACACGTCTCACCACCCACTCCCATTGCACATCAACATCCCACCACACACAAACATATACAACAACACAACACCTCCGCTACTAACACACCTAGCACAATAAATCACCTCTTCCTTTCAATAACATATTTTACACAAAACATTACTATTTACACATCTGTCTAATTTATTGCACACAAACACTCAACTAACCAACACTGACACACACACTCACACACCACACACTCACTATCACATCACACACTCACTCATCCACACACACACCCCACACAATCAACAATCACACACAATAATTACATACACACACTATTCTGCCACACACACAGCCAACATTAACACAAAACAAAAACACACAACATTTCAACACCTACACAAACGCACACCAAACACAAATAAATACCCTCAATACTGTCACACTTTATCAATTTACAAACTTTTCACAGACCACAACCGGATGCCTTCAACACCTCGACGCTTCAACGCTGTGCCAAAACACACAATACAATCATTGGATCGAACTGCGCCTTGACACAACAACATCAGGAAGTATTGTAAACACAATCGCACTGAAACACTTCACTAACATCACACACAACACCTACCTCAACACACACATCAACAACTTTTAACAACACATCACAACTTACACACACAACACCTCTACAACACCTACAATAACGCACATCACAACAACAACACCAAACACACATCTTCACAACACAAAACATGCCACCCCAAAAAACACCTTCGCAAAACAAAACATACACACCCTGACAATGAACGTGACACGCACACACACACACAAATTATATGTACTGCACCACACAATGCACACACCCATTTCACACACATTGAAATCCACGCACACAATGCTAACAAACAACTCACAACGGAATACACAATAGGTCAACAACAAATCTAACATTACATCAAATACACTCCTCTCAACAATGGACATTCACATCTTTCAAGAAGCATTTCCAACAATAACATTTTCAAAAATAACTACCGTAACAACTAACATACACTTCAAACATTTGCCCTCATATACATGTGCTTTCTACTACTGTTGATTTACAAACACAATTCTAACTAATATTACATAACATTGGCATCACATTACAACTTTCACATACAACATTTACACATACTTATTCACACTTCACATCCCGGGCAACGCCGGGTTTCTCAGCTAGTTATTTATAAATCGTGGAACAATAGGTGAGTATTTGTTGTAAAGGTTGGATAATAATGTTGAAAAGAAAGATGGAATAAAATGTAATACGATGTTGTTTAAAAATGGTTTATTGTAAACACACCACAGTACAATGTATATTTTGGTGACATAACAGATGTAAAAATGTGAGGCGTGTGTCCTGCTAGGGTGTGAGGCGGCAGGTGGAGCGTGGGTTGTGAGTGCTGTCTGTGAGTGGGGGTCCTGCTAGGGTGTGAGGCGGCGGGTGGCACATGGGTTGTGAGTGCTGTCTGTGAGTGGGGTCCTGCTAGGGTGTGAGGCGGCAGGTGTCGCGTGGGTTGTGAGTGGGGGTCCTGCTAGGGTGTGAGGCGGTGGGTCAGTGATGTCGGTACGTAGGGGCGGGAGGCAGCAGGTGTGTGTGGCGGCAGGTATGTGTCGAGTGTGGCGGGAGTCTGTTGAGTGCATGCAGCGGCTGTGAGGCGGTGGATGAAAGGCAGAGGTGGGCGGAGTAAGGGCGGGTGAAAGGCAGAGGGCTGGTGGGCGCGAAAGCAGAGGCGGGAGGCAGGAAGGCGGGCAGGAAGGCGAAGATTGGTGGGAAGGGGGGGAAGGGTGTGGGAGGGGGGGAAGGGGGGTAGGGTGTGGGAGGGGGGAAGGGTGTGGGAAAGGGGAAGGGTGTGGGAGAGGGTAAGGGTGTGGGAGGGGGGAAGGGGGTGGGAGGGGAGGAGGGGAGGGAAAGGGGAGGAGGGGGGAGGGAAAGGGGAGGATGGGGAGGGAAAGGGTAGGAGGGAAAGGGGAGGAGGGAAAGGGGAGGAGGGGGAGGGAAAGGGGAGGAGGGGGAGGGAAAGGGGAGGAGGGGGAGGGAAAGGGGAGGGGGAGGGAAAGGGGAGGAGGGGGGGAGGAGGGGGAGGGGGGGAGGGGGGGAGGGAGAGGGGGGGAGGGAAAGGGGAGGAGGGGAGAGGGGGGGAGGGAAAGGGGAGGAGGGGGGGAGGGAAAGGGGAGGAGGGGGGGAGGGAAAGGGGAGGAGGGGGGGAGGAGGGGGGAGGGAAAGGGGAGGAGGGGGGAGGGGGGTAGGGAAAGGGGAGGAGGGGGGAGGGAAAGGGAGAGGGGGGAGGGGGGAGGGAAAGGGGAGGAGGGGGGAGGGTGGAGAGGGGGAGGAGGGGGGAGGAGGGGGGAGAAGGGGGAGCGGGGGGGGAGAAAGGGGAGGGGGAGAAAGGGGGGCGGGGGGGGAGAAAGGGGAGCGGGGGGGAGAAAGGGGAGCGGGGGGGGGGAGAAAGGGGCGGGGGGGGGGAGAAAGGGGAGCGGGGGAGACAGGGGAGCGGGGGGGGGTGAAAAGGGGATCGGGGGGGAGAAAGGGGAGCGGGGGGGGGAGAAAGGGGAGTGATGTCGGTACGTAGGGGCGGGAGGCAGCAGGTGTGAGTGGCGGCAGGTATGTGTCGAGTGTGGCGGGAGTCTGTTGAGTGCATGCAGCGGCTGTGAGGCGGTGGATGAAAGGCAGAGGTGGGCGGAGTAAGGGCGGGTGAAAGGCAGAGGCTGGTGGGCGCGAAAGCAGAGGCGGGAGGCAGGAAGGCGGGCAGGAAGGCGAAGATTGGTGGGAAGGGGGGGAAGGGTGTGGGAGGGGGGGAAGGGTGTGGGAGGGGGGGAAGGGGGGGTAGGGTGTGGGAGGGGGGAAGGGTGTGGGAAAGGGGAAGGGTGTGGGAGAGGGGAAGGGTGTGGGAGGGGGGAAGGGGGTGGGAGGGGAGGAGGGGGAGGGAAAGGGGAGGAGGGGGGAGGGAAAGGGGAGGAGGGGGAGGGAAAGGGTAGGAGGGAAAGGGTAAAAGGGAAAGGGGAGGAGGGGGAGGGAAAGGGGAGGAGGGGGAGGGAAAGGGGAGGAGGGGGAGGGAAAGGGGGGGAGGGGGGAGGAGGGGGGAGGGGGGGAGGGGGGGAGGGAGAGGGGGGGAGGGAAAGGGGAGGAGGGGGAGGGGGGGAGGGAAAGGGGAGGAGGGGGGGAGGAAAGGGGAGGAGGGGGGGAGGGAAAGGGGAGGAGGGGGGGGGAGGAGGGGGGAGGGGGAGGGGAAAGGGGAGGAGGGGGGAGGGGGGTAGGGAAAGGGGAGGAGGGGGTAGGGAAAGGGGAGAGGGGGGAGGGGGGAGGAGGGGAAGTAAAGGGGAGGAGGGGGAGGGGTGGAGAGGGGGAGGAGGGGGGAGGAGGGGGGAGAAGGGGGAGCGGGGGGGGAGAAAGGGGAGGGGGAGAAAGGGGGCGGGGGAGGAGAAAGGGGAGCGGGGGGGGAGAAAGGGGAGCGGGGGGGGGAGAAAGGGGCAGGGGGGGGAGAAAGGGGAGCGGGGGGAGACAGGGGAGCGGGGGGGGGGGGTGAAAAGGGGATCGGGGGGGGAGAAAGGGGAGCGGGGGGGGAGAAAGGGGAGCGGGGGGGAGAAAGGGGAGTGGGGGGGAGAAAGGGGAGCGGGGGGGGAGAAAGGGGATCGGGGGGGGGAAATGGGAGTGGGGGGGGGGAGAAAGGGGAGCGGGGGGGGGGAGAAAGGGGAGCGGGGGGAGAAAGGGGAGAGGGAGAAAGGGAGCGGCGGGGGGAGAAAGGGGAGCGGGGGGAGAAAGGGGAGCGGGGGGGAGAAAGGGGAGTGGGGGGGGAGAAAGGAGAGCGGGGGGGAGAAAGGGGAGCGGGGGGGAGAAAGGGGAGCGGGGGGGAAAGGGGAGCGGGGGGGAGAAAGGGGAGCGGGGGGGGAGAAAGGGGAGCGGGGGGGGGAGAAAGGGGAGTGGGGGGGGAGAAAGGGGAGGGAGGGGGGGGGAGAAAGGGGAGCGGGGGGGAGAAAGGGGCGGGGAGGGGGAGAAAGGGGAGCGGGGGGGGTGAAAGGGGAGCGGGGGGGGGAGAAAGGAGAGCGGGGGGGAGAAAGGGGTGGGGGGAGGCGGGGAGAAAAGGGGAGCGGGGGGGGAGAAAGGGGAGCGAGGGGGGGGGTGAAAGGGGAGCGGGGGGAGAGAAAGGGGAGCAGGGGGGGGAGAAAGGGGAGCAGGGGGAGGAGAAAGGGGAGCGGGGGGGGAGAAAGGGGAGCGGGGGGGGGAGAAAGGGGAGCGGGGGGGAGAAAGTGGAGCGGGAGTGGAAGAAAGGGGAGCGGGGGGGAGAAAGGGGAGCGGGGGGGAGAAAGGGGAGCGGGGGGGAGAAAAGGGGAGCGGGGGGAGAAAGGGGACGGGGGGAGAAAGGGGAGCGGGGGTGGAGAAAGGGGAGCGGGGGGGGGAGAAAGGGGAGCGGGGGGGGAGAAAGGGGAGCGGGGGGGGAGAAAGGGGAGCGGGGGGAGAAAGGGGAGTGGGGGGGGAGAAAGGGGAGCGGGGGGGGAGAAAGGGGAGCAGGGGGGGAGAAACGGGAGCGGGGGGGGAGGGGGGGAGAAAGGGGAGCGGGGGGGGGGAGAAAGGGGAGCGGGGGGGGGGAGAAAGGGGGGGCGGGTGGGAGAAAGGGGAGCGGGGGGGGGGAGAAAGGTGAGGGGAGCGGGGGGGAGAAAGGTGAGGGGAGTGGGGGGGGGGGAGAAAGGAGGGAGGACAGTGGGCGGGTGGGGGGGGGACAGTGGAAAGGACAGTGGACAGGAGGGGATGGGAGGGGGGGGGGAGAGTAGACAGGAGGGGGGGGAGTGGACAGGAGGAGGGGACAGTGGACAGTTGGAGGGGACAGTGGACAGGAGGGGGGGGACAGTGGCCGTGGGGAAGGGGGGGACAGTGGGTGGGTGGGGGGGGGGACAGTGGGCGGGTGGGGGGAGGACAGTGGGCGGGTGGGGGGGGGACAGTGGAAAGGACAGTGGACAGGAGGGATGGGAGGGGGGGGGAGAGTGGACAGGAGGGGGGGGGAGTGGACAGGAGGGGGGGAGAGTGGACAGGGGGGGGGACAGGTGAAAGGACAGTGGACAGGAGGGGATGGGAGGGGGGGAGAGTGGACAGGAGGGGGGAGAGTGGACAGGGGGGGAGAGTGGACAGGAGGGGGGGTGACAGTGGACAGGAGGGGGGTGACAGTGGACAGGAGGGGGGGGGAGAGGACAGGAGTGGGGGTGACAGTGGACATGAGGGGGGGGCAGTGGACAGGAGGGGGGGCAGTGGACAGGAGGGGGGGGGGGCAGTGGACAGGAGGGGGGTTGGTTTGCTTTAAATTGACGGGTCCCTCCTCTCCACTCCCCCTGTATCTTTCTCCGCTCCTGACCCCCCCCATGTGTAGCTCCGGTCCCCACTCTACAGTGTCTGAGACAGAGTGTAACACACACACACACGCACACAGACACACACACAGTGTCCCACACACAGACTGTCACGCTGTGACACACACACACACTCACCTCTCCTTCTGGCCGCCGCCATGTTAGTTAGTCCGCAAGGGAGGAAGGGGTCCTTCCCTCCGCCGCCATCTTAGGTGCCGCGTGGCATCGGTAGGCTGCCCTGGCCAATGCCTGTCCCGCGCCAGGGAGGTGAGCGGGAGGTGAGCGGGAGGTGAGCGGGAGGTGAGGGGAGGTGAGCGGGAGGTGAGCGGGAGGTGAGTGGAGCGGGAGGTGAGTGGAGGCAGCGGCAGGCTGCCCTGCCCACTGCCTGTTTCCACGCCGGGGAGGTGAGTGGAGCGGGAGGTGAGTAGAGGAGCGGGAAGTGAGTGGAGGCAGCGGCAGGCTGCCCTGCCCACTGCCTGTCCCCGCGCCGGGGAGGGAGTTGAGCGGGAGGGAGGTGAGTGGAGAGGGAGGTGAGTGGAGCGGAAGGTGGAGGGAGTTGAGCGGGAGGGAGGTGAGTGGAGAGGGAGGTGAGTGGAGCGGGAGGTGGAGGGAGGTGAGTGGAAAGGGAGGTGAGTGTGATGGGGGGGAGAGGACAGAGAGGTGTGTGTGTGTGTGTGTGTGTGTCCGTGTCCGTCCCTGTGTGTGTGTGTCCCTGTGTGTCCTTTGGCCCGTCACTCCGCCTCAGGCCAATGAGAGGTGTGCGGGGGCGGGGCGGGCCAAGGGACCAATGAGATTGCCGCTAGGGACGCAGACATACAGTGCTTTCAGAAATATATAGTAGATGAGTGGACTATGTCACTTAACTTTGCAAATAAGCTAGTGTAGTTATGCTATATTAGGCCTCTAGAATAAGCATTTTGAAATATTGCAATGTTATATTGGTTCTCTGTGTTGAAAATGTAGCTAAACTTCAAATTAATATACAGGGTTGATGGCCCTTAAGATTACAAGGCTGTAGTATAAGGAAAAAAAAAAATATTGGTAGCTTACAATATAGAAAAAAAAATGCCCTTTTCGGTTGGTAAATATATAATGAGGTTCATATTCTAGAGTAGAAAAACCCAGGGAGGGTAATAGAAATTGTCTGGTTTGTGAATATATTTAGCATATCCTGGGTTGTAAGAATGTGTGCTAGACACTTATTTTCAAAATAGTTCCCTAATAGAGAGCAACAAAATATGTTTGCCAAGTATAGTCTCTTATGACGAAACCTATTGTCCATAATTGCCGTGGAAAAAGTTAATATTCATGTCATGTGAATACTTAATATTGTACTGAGGAGTTAGCTCAAGTATTTCAGGTAGGACGCTCACCCCAGTGAGGTCCATGGCCGCTCACCCCAGTACTGTAGGTGTGAGCTGGGGAGGGGGATATGTGACATAGTCCAAAGATGTTAGGCAGCTTTCTGCCCCATTTTAGGTCAGAAAGTGCAGGAATAGTTAAAAATGATCCGTTCCACAGCTTCCCAGTAACTCAGGCAGCTGGATGGAAAATCCAGACCACAGATTACAATGGCTCTAGTTCTCCCTCACCTGCTCTTCTAATCAGATGCACAGGTATTTAGAGCAGAGAGGTTTTGCATTTCACTCTCTCTCCTTAGAGCCTGGAGGCTGGGGGTATCGCTGCTCCCCGGAATCCAGTTCGGGGTGGACGGCCCCTCCAAGTATCACAGTACCAGAGGATTTGCCTGGGCACTTGGGACCGAGTTCCCACCACGAACAGATAAGACAAAACAAATGTTTATTGCTGTTGCTAAAAGACTAAGCTGTATCTAGTGACCCTAAATAAGAGAGCATTGTTTTAAGCTGGGGAACCAGGTTAGTTGGCCAGCAGCTGTTAGAGAGACTGTTTCTGATGTGTAGTTAGATCCCTGAAAGGGATAGGATTTTGTTTATATGATTTTGGTTTTATTTCTTAAAAATAACAGTGTGGGAAATACTGTAACACTGAAATGTGTGAACTGCTGAATGAAAGTATCTGAGTACCTCTAACCTACACATGTTAAAGCTGCAGTACCTTACTTGGATGAAAATAAAGCAGGCAGAAGCCTGAGTTAAGCAGCATAATACTTTGCATGATCCTGTTTTTTGTATAAATAACCCTAGAAGACTGTGTCGGGAAGAACCCAGACAGACGTCAGCACTACAAAAGAGGGGCGTTTGTCACAATATATATATATATATATGTGTAACTTCTCTTCCTCGGGTAGTCACGTGGGAGCAGTGCACACAGAGTCATTCCTCCCGCGGCCGGCAGACACACTTCTGAAAGATGCTGCTCTGTCTCCTCTCTGTTGTTCCATGTATTGTTGGCGGAACCCTTTGTGGTGTTTGGGAACAGGACAGGTGCACAGGGTTACTTCCTCGTGCTCACACCTGTCTGGTTTTCCTACATTCATTGTACTTTGCAGTTTAAGATACAAAATGCAGGTTCTTTCTTTCCTGGTTCTACTCTTCCTGGCTTGTTTCTAAGCCCTCGGCCATGTTACCTGCTTGCTCGCTGAAGCGTGCTGACGCGCGCTCATGCTTGGCACTGAGCCCCTACAGCCACAATTAGAGCGGCTTTAGTAGGGGCTCGCCTACGCTTACGCAAGCGCGCGGAAGCGTAGGTCTTAGGTAATTTTTAAAATCAAGCGCTTGCCGGAGCGCAGGGCCGGTCACGTGAGCGGTTCGCCCAATGAGGGCGAACCAGCTCCGTGACGTAACTGGCCCGCCCCTGGCCCGCCCCCTGACGGCGCGCAGGGCAAGCAACCGCAAGGCCAGGGGAAGCACCCGCTTTCCCTGAGCCTCAGCGCGCTTCAGCGAGCAAGCAGGTAATATGGCCGAGGCCTAATGTTACTTGTGAGATACTGAGGTGCGCAGAGAGTGCATGGGACGCTCTGCTGCTGGAGAGTGTTACTCATAATGATTTATAGGCGGCCTGTAGGTTACAGCACTATAGCAATGTATGGCTCGCTGTTATTGGATACTGTACATATAGGTTATTGCTATGAACAGAAATGACATACAATGAGAATGAAGGCTTCCAGGTGCACTCTGTATTACACTGCTCTCTGTGCTGCTACAGCTGCATCTCGTCCAAATATTTATTTTCAGTTCTCTAGTATTTTTCTGCTTGGATGTGAAACAATTCTCCCGGGATTCTATAAAATGGTGAACATTTCAGCAAAATGTGTAATAACCGAACCCTGATGTGCACATCACCGCAGCTCCGTCTCACCGTCACCTCTCCTCCTTGTCACCATCACCTCTCCTCCTTGTCACCATCACCTCTCCTCCTTGTCACTGTCCCCTCTCCTTGTCACTGTGACTGTCTCCTCATTGTCCCACTCCTACTCCTCACTGTGACTGTCCCCTCTGCTCCTCACTGTCACTGTCCCCATTCCTCCTCACTGTCCCCTCTGTTCCTCGCTGTCACTGGTCCCTCTCCTACTCACGGTCCCCTCCCTCCTTCTCACCATCACTGTCCCCTCTGCTCCTCACTGTCACTGTCCCCTCTTCTTCTCACGTCACTATCCTCTTTCCTTCTCACATCACTGTCCCCTCTCCTCCTCACTGTCCTCTCTCCTCATGCCACTGACCCCTCTGCTCCTCACTGTCCTCTCCCTCCTTCTCATCCTCACTGTCCCCTCTGCTCCTTCTTAATGTCACTTCTCCTCCTCACTGTCCTCTCTCTCTCACCGTCACTGTCACCTCTCCTCCTCACTGTCCTCTCTCTTTCTCACTGTCACTGCCCCCTCCCCTCCTCACTTGCCTCTCTCCTTCTCACTGTCACGTACCCTCTCCGTCTCACTGTCACTGTCCCGTCTCCTCTCCTCCTCACTTTCCTCTCTCCTTATCACTGTCACCTCTCCTCCTCACTGTCACTGTCCCCTCTCCTCCTCACTGTTACTGTCCCCTCTCCTTCTCACTGTCACTGTCCCCTCTCCTTCTCAATGTCACTGTCCCCTCTCCTCCTCACTGTCACCTCTCCTCCTCACTGTCACTGTCCCCTTTCCTTCTCATTGTCCCGTCTCCTCCTCACTGTCCCGTCTCCTCCTCACTGTCCCGTCTCCTCCTCACTGTCCCGTCTCCTCCTCACTGTCCCCTCTCCTCCTCACTGTCCCCTCTCCTCCTCACTGTCCCCTCTCCTCCTCACTGTCCCCTCTCCTCCTCACTGTCCCCTCTCCTCCTCACTGTCACTGTCCCCTCTCATCCCTGTCACTGTCCCCTCTCCTTCTCATGGTCACTGTTCCCTCTCCTCCTCACGGTCACTGTTCCCTCTCCTCACTGTCACTGTCCCCTTTCCTCACTGTCACTGTTCCCTCTCCTCACTGTTACTGTCCCTCCTCACTGTCACTGTCCCCTCTCCTCACTGTCACTGTCCCCTCTCCTCCTCACTGTCACCTCTCCTCACTGTCACTGTCCCCTCCTCAGGGTAATCTGTTTGCATTATTATTATTTTGTCACTTCCTCAGGCAGTTTGTGCTGCTCTCCCCTGCTCTCCCCTGCTGTACATACAGTACATACTATTACCTGTGTTTGGGTATACAGCAGCTGTCCCCACATCTTCCTAAGCCCTCTGAGGAGAAGGAGGAGCAATGAGCTGGACCTGGTGACGAAGGATTTCCATCTGCACACCTCTATTCTGGAGATGCTTATTTATTTATTAACATGCTGCTGGGGAGATAGAAATATCCCCATGAGAGGCATATCTTGTCAGCACCGCAGGAGGCTGCAATCATACAATTAGCACGGTCGCGCGCTCACACAGCAGTACTGAGTGTGTGCGATTACCAGCCCAACAATCAATGCAATACTAAATCTCGCTAAGCATCGTTCCATTAAGTAATACAATGCCAGCTATTGTTTTATCAGCGGCCTTAACCCTTACATCCCTTCTGTATAAGAGGGGCATGCAAAGCATTACTCAGATTGTAAGCTTTGGGGGTCAGTCTCCCTTTACCTTGTGTTATTTACCGGCTGCGCTTATCCCCAGTGTTTGTCATTTATTTACCTTGTACTTATAGCCATGCATAATAATGGTATATTACTTTCCTCTCTGTTGGCAGTAAGTCCTGGTAAGTACAGGTATGCCAGCAGTAGTTATGGAGGTTTTCCCTCACACCCTGGTGTGGTGCCTTATGTATGGAGGGGAGTGGCTGTATGCTCTGAGTCCCTGGATAGTGACATCAGGGATGCGCCTGCCTCCTGAAGTATATAAGGCACAACACAGTTAGTTATAGAGTGTTCCAGCAGCTGTGGGAAGTTGTTGGGAAGTTGTATTGCCTGCATAAGGGATTGTAGGAACACTTTGTGACCCTAGTGAAGTAACTAGCGGTCCAGGTTGACCAATCGGCCTGTCTAAGCCACTCTGTGCCCAGGGACCTGGCACAGAGAGGATCTCCCTTTGGAGAAGAGGGAATCCCACTTCAATTCGGGAGGGCGTACCTGGCGAAGGGACAGCACGGAGAGATGTGCGGCTAGAGCCGGCAGCTGCATGGGGCAGTCTGCTACATCACCGTCTACAATAAAGATGACCTTGTTAACGATACCCCCACTGTGTGAGTGTGAAATTACTCAGCAGTGGATGGCACCACCAAGAAGGAGTTCCTCACCAGGACCATCTCCCTGCGGAAGCACAGATCCTGATGAGGTGGAGGCGCTGCACATGATGTAAGTTGAACTCGCACCCACTACCTCAGCTACCTGTCCTGCTGGAAATCCCCTACTAACATCAAGCGGGAGACTCAGGAGTCGTGTTGCCTACAGGTGCACCACCAAACACAAACATGTAATGGGGGTTGGTTGTTAGAGTACCCGGGCCAATGTGCGATTGGGGGGGGGGGGAAACCCGTTACATACTGTTACCTGGTAAAGTGCTGCATACACTGTCTGGCGCTACATAAATAAACTGATACATACAAAGCTGCTGTATCTAGTTAGATTGTAGCAGCTGGCAGTGACAGGGTTAACGCCCCACTGACTGAATCTCCGGACATTGGACATTGCTGGTGATGTTGGAGACCTTCTACGGGACTGGCGCTGTCTCCTCCACCTCGCGTCTCCGCTATTCTTCCCATACATTGATTCGGAAGCGCTGACGTCGCCTGTAAGACCGGGATTAGGCCTGGGTCCCGGCTGCATCCGGCGGCGCGCGCCACTCACCAGCTCCTTACTTCCTCCCTAGCCGGCCCCAGTCCCTCCTCGCTGCCAGGCTCACTTCGCACTGATGCGTCAGCCAGCAGGGGCTACAACAGGATGGTGATCCCGTGCGGCGACGCGTCACGTGGTGCGCCAGGGAGCCAATCAGCGGGAGCCTAGTCTCTGCCTCCGCCTCCTTTTAACTTTTTTCCCCTCAGTCTTGTATCTGGCAGCTGGGGGGGGGGGAGGGGCTCACAATGGCAGCTGGGGGGGCTCACAATGGCAGCTGGGGGGGCTCACAATGGCAGCTGGGGGGGGGGAGGGGCTCACAATGGCAGCTGGGGGGGGGGGCTCACAATGGCAGCTGGGGGGGGGCTCACAATGGCAGCTGGGGGGGGGGCTCACAATGGCAGCTGGGGGGGGGCTCACAATGGCAGCTGGGGGGGGCGGGAGGCTCACAATGGCAGCTGGGGGGGGGGAGGGGCTCACAATGGCAGCTGGGGGGGGGGGGGGCTCACAATGGCAGCTGGGGGGGGGGGCTCACAATGGCAGCTGGGGGGGGGGGGCTCACAATGGCTGCTGGGGGGGGCTCACAATGGCAGCTGGGGGGGGCGGGAGGCTCACAATGGCAGCTGGGGGGGGGCGGGAGGCTCACAATGGCAGCTGGGGGGGGCCCACAATGGCAGCTGGCCCTGGTTAAGGGTTAGGTTAGCTTTGTCACACGTTTTAGGAAACGCTGTGTGTGGGTATCTCACACATTACCCCGTCTTGGCCACACCCACCAGGCCTATTTTGGCCACGCCCCCCGCGCCTAAACAAACTCCCTACAGATCGCGGTGAAGCGCCGTGCACGCTCCGCCAGGACACGTGCTGTGGGACCTTAGCCTTATAGTGGAAGTGCGCGCAACACAAACACATATTAATGTTGTCCAATGAGCGCACGTGAACAACGCATCCAAGCGCGCAATTTAAAAAAAAAGACATTTTAAATTGTTATTGCCGCGCGACGCAAGTGGTTCAGCCAATGAGGGCGAACCGCTCACGTGACGTCACAGCACACCTCCGCCACGCCTCCATCACCTCCCGATGCCTTAAGCCTGCAGTGCAAGTTTCGCTTGCGCGCATGATGTTACGCGTTCACACGCACGCTGCCAGTATAATCTCGGCCCAAGACGTCACTGGAGGTGCGCCGATTCCTCAGAGGCTTCCCTACTCGAGTGGAAAGCTCCGGTACTCGGCGTGCGAGTACTCAGACGCCTTGAGTCAGAAGAACTTGAGGACAACTCCCGCGGGTGGGTCCAACCTTATGGAGCGATATCCGCGTGACCAGAGAGGACGGCTCCCCCAGATGAGATGGACGCCCTGGTTTTCTACTGATCACTTGATCCAATTGGACCGTGGAGAGACGAATCCTGGCACCATCGTGGATAATGCGGGTTTTAACCATTGCCCTTAATAATTTTTGTTGATGTACGTGCATCTTTCACCTTCACACGTAAATGTTACTTTACATACCACACCATGCGCTTGTCTCTTTTTTTTTCTCTTTAGATTTGGATGCTCTTCAAACTACTATAACAGCAGCAGCAGCAGCCCCCCCTGTGCTCCCCATAGTACACTTGGGTTTTGAGTCCATTCACTGTATATATTTTTTTATTAATTATCACCATTGCTATTTATATTGTTCACAATTTTACTCACTGGAGACGTTTATATTTTTCACGGTATACATTGATACACTCACTACTAGTACGCTTTATGCTTTGTGTTTTTTCTGTTACCCCTTGAGTGCTGCCTGATGTTGTGGTGGAGTGTCTCCCACCATATGGGGTTCCTCAGGTAGCCCTCTGTACTGCCCCAGTTTCTCCTGTGTCCCTCCTGTGTCCTATTAATCCCTTTGGGGACCGTTCCCAGATCCTGGTGAGTTTTCCCCTCACCTGAAGTTGAGATTGTGTAAGCGTGTCACCAAACCCAAGGTTTGTACAAGCTCATATTCACAGGCTGCTCAGTGAGGCATTGCTCTGACTATCATTCATGCGACACTGTAACAGGGGAGTAATCCCTGGTCAAGTAATGTGCCTTTAATCTAGCAGTGTGGGGGTTAACTGCTGGTAGTCAATTAATAAACACCACCTGCCTGATCTAGTTTGCTTTCAAAAGCCTGTCTGTTGAGACAGGAAGTGACTCCTTAGCTCACCTGTGAGCTGACCTTTGGAGACACCACATGTCTTGAGCTCTGCCAGAAGACACAGCAGAGCTGATTTCAAGACACAGGGAAAACTACTAAACCTGAAGCTGACACACCCTGACTGAAGGGAGCTGAACCAGGAACTGAGAAGATTTTCCCTCCAAGAAACAGATAAGACTTTCATAATTAAGAAACTGCTTATATCTGCTTATTTCATGCTATATGTTTGGGGCTGGGAGAAATGCTTAACTAACGGAGATGTGAATTAATTGCATATGATTTCACTAGAAATACTCCCAAGTGAATAGAAGCTTTGTTCCCCCCCTTGTGTTTGGATGATTTCCTGATGAAAAGAAAAAGGCACAATAAAGCCTATTATAATTTCACCTTATAAAGTCTCCAATTGTGTACCTCTGTGAACGTCCGTCTACAGACACACACAGTGCTTTTTTGTAACAAAAGAGGTGCCGGTACTCAGGGCTGCAGACAGGTTTCCTGGGGCCCAGAAATCTTATCAATAGCCCCCCTCCCCCAATACACACTACACCCCCCAATACACAACCACCCCATCTCCCCAAAACACAATACCCCCCCTCAATACACAACACACTAACACAATAACCCCCCCCCTCAATACACTAGCACACTAACACAATAACCCCCCCTCAATACACTAACACACTAACACAATAACCCCCCCCTCAATACACTAACACACTAACACAATACCCCCCCTCAAAACACTAATACACTAACACAATACCTCCCCTCAATACACTAACACACTAACACAATACCTCCCCTCAATACACTAACACACTAACACAATACCTCCCCTCAATACACTAACACACTAACACAATACCTCCCCTCAATACTCTAACACACTACCTCCCCTCATTACACTAACACACTAACACAATCCCCCCCAATACACTAACACAATACCCCCCCTCCCCTCAATACACTAACACACTAACACAATACCCCCCTCTCCTCAATACACTAACACACTAACACAATACCCCCCCTCAATACACTAACACACTAACACAATACCCCCCCCTCAATACACTAACACACTAACACAATCCCCCCCCCCAATACACTAACACAATACCCCCCCTCCCCTCAATACACTAACACACTAACACAATACCCCCCCTCAATACACTAACACACTAACACAATACCCCCCCCTCAATACACTAACACACTAACACAATACCCCCCCCCTCAATACACTAACACACTAACACACTAACACACACACACACCAGTCACTTATTGTACAAACCGGTTGCCTGACACAAATGCCTAAACTTTTCTGCTCTCTCCTGCCTCTTTCTATTATTACAGCCATTGCCAGCCTCAGAACATAAAGGGAAGCTTATTATTCTGCCAATAGCATATTCTTTATACACTCCATACTAATGGGGAGGTTTACTGTTAATAACTGTGTGCAATACAATAAAAATCTATCACCTTTGTCACATAGTAATCTGTTTATTCCTATAATTATATTAACAGGTATGTATAATAATGTGTGTTTATATATATATATATGACTTTCTGTCCACCTGTCACTTGAAACCCCTTACATACCTTCGCTACATCGATGACATCCTCCTGATTTGGACCTCTGGCGAACAGGACCTCCTACAGTTCTATGACAACTTCAAAACTTTCCACCCGACCATCAACCTCAAACTCACCCATTCCCCGGATGAAGTACATTTCCTAGACACCACCATTACTATAAAGAACAACCAACTACAGACCTCTGAATACCGCAAACCTACAGACAGAGCCAGCTATTTGAGGGACAACAGCTTCCACCCGACACACACCAAACATGCAACCATCTACAGTCAAGCCATACGATACAACCGGATATGCTCCGACACAGCAGACAGAGACCAGCGGATTAAAGCCTTGCGATCAGACTTTATAAACCGTGGATATAACCACAGAATTGTAGACCAGCAAATTCACAAAGCCACCAGAATACCAAGAAGTGATCTCCTTGAATACAAACAGAAGGAGACAAGCGACAGGGTACCTTTGGTGGTCACATATAACCCACACCTAGGAGCCCTACGCAAGATCGCCAGGAAACTACAACCCATCCTCCAGGAAGATACAAGACTGCAACAGGTCTTCCCTGAAGCACCCTTATTATCATACAGACAACCCCATAATCTCAAGAATATTATGGTGAGGAGTAAAGTATTCAGCAGTACAACTGAATGCGGGACAAAACCATGCCAGGACCCAAGATGCAAAACCTGCGCAATGCTCCACACAGCGGACACAATACAAATACCACACAGGAATCGGGAATACAAAATCAGAGGAAGGTTCACCTGTTCTTCCAGCAATGTCGTGTACCTCATCATGTGCATGAAATGCCCAGGGGGCTGCTACTACATAGGTGAGACAGGGCAGGGGCTAAACAAGAGAATGAACCTGCATCGCCACAGCATCACACGCGGTACAAGAGACAGTCCTGTTGGCGAACATTTCTCTGACTCTGGCCATAAGATGAACGATCTGAGGGTTGCCATACTCAAAGGTAATCTTAAAACCCCGAAAGAGAGACGGTTGCATGAATACAAATTTATGCAACTGTTCGGGACACTTAGCAGTGGCCTAAACAGAGATCGAAATTTTATGAGTCATTACTGACAGTAGTGAACTCTCATCCCATAAGCGCTAAAGGCCATGTCTGTACATACTGTGCTATACGTATGCACACACAGCTGTCTCTCACACATACTAATACTCCTGGTTTTTCCATCCCTATACACCAATAGGGACCACTAAGTATCCACACACACTTTTAGTTGTGCTACTAACTCTCACATTTCCACACCCACCCACACCATTTATATCCAGTCCCACTCCACACACACCTTGTGTAAAGCACTGTATATACTGTGGGCTCTCCATTCATTTTTATTCACACTGATACACATACACACTCTTTCTTCACTTGTTTTAAGTTTAACACCTCTAGCCATAAAACACATCCACACCGGGGGAAGGAACAACACAGATAACATTCCAAGAGACACTGTTTTTTAGTTTACCTTTTGCTTCATTCATTGTAACATCGCCGGAAGAAGAGATCAGTGTATCTCGAAAGCTCGCACAAATAAAAGCATTTCGTTAGCCACAGAACGGTATCATCTATTTATTTTTTTCTTTTTTTGATTATATATATATATATATATATATAAAGTGAACAAATTACAAAAACTTTGTGCGAAGCTCCTTAGCAGCACAAATATGCCAGGCAAATTCTTCTTCTATTTTTCTGCTTCACATCTATAGAATTGACTGTAGAGAAATATATTCACATATATTCACATATAGTCACATATAGTCACAGTGCCTGCCCCGTGGAGCTTACCATCTAATGTTTATTATAGCAGCAGTCACGTGGCTTCAAACATCTGATGCTCTGTGCAGGAGATAAACACCCTTTGATATTAAAGCTGCAGTTCAAGCAATATCCTGCATGTGTGTTTTTTTTTTAATAAATCAGTTCTGTAGTCAGAAAAAATACTTTTAGCATTTTTTGTTTTAAAAAAAACAACTTTGAAAGACCAATTTTCTTGTATTCTATTTTAACAAGCATGCTTGTTCCCATAGCAACGATTTACATTCCCCATATTTAAAGATGTCGCCAAACTTTGCCGATCAATAGACGGAGAACAAATTGGCCGGCAGCTATGCAGTTTTTTAGGTAAGTAGAGATTGCCCACATGAAACTATTGAAGTTAAAAAATAAAAAAAACGGGAGCCTGAACTGCAGCTTTAACCCCTCTACTGACTGACTCCCATCCTGAGGAACAAGATTACCTGGGATCCAAGTTATTACAGACATCAGGAGGGGGGGGGGGTCACTCCTACCTGTTCTCATGAGGAGACCCTCTCCTGTAACAGGGGGGCTGCCTATTGTCCCTGAGTGATGATGTCTTCACTCGAGACAGAGGAGCCCCCAGGACAGCAGCATGCAGAACCCCTACTACAGGAGCAAAGCAGGGGATTGTAAACTGGATCTCCTCTCCCTTAGGCTAAGGCCCCGGTCACGGCGCTCTAATGCGCACCCGCGCTTTTGGCTGCGCGTTCCGCCGATTCCCCGGTCTGCAGCTCACTGCAGGAGCAGAGACCGGGGGGGCGTGGCGGAGGAGTGACGGGGGCGCGGCCATGATGTCACCCGGCAGGTTCGCCCTCATTGGCTGAACCGCCGGGGGGCGTGCCTAGCCGCTCGACGCGAGTTCCTGCCCTCAATACTATTGAGAGCAGGAGTAGCTCTCGCGCGAGCGCTGCGGCCCCCCCCTCGCAGCGGGCCCGGCGCCGTTGCGGGGAGGGCTCTCGTGAGCGCAGCGTCCGCCACAGCGGACGCTGTAGCAGGCAGCGGGGGCAAGGCCTTAAGCAGAACCTACAGATCACTGCAGCAGTGGGAGCAAGCCCTCCTCCCCCACTGACCACCAAAGATCTTGGTTTTTAGCCCCCCTCCACCCCCAGTAGGACTCTTGTCCTGGGCCATGGGAAAGCTGTCGGCAGGCCTGGTGTGACCTTTAATTGCCAGTGTCCTCTCCTCTTAGGATATATTGGTCCGACCTTACCCTTGGCGGGGCCCAATGAGGCGTGACGGCAGCGTAGCCTCCTGCAGCATCATGACATCACAGTGTAACACTGCGTTGTCATGGCAACGCGACGCTGCAGAAGGAGCGGCTCAGCGAGTAAAGACACTGACTGGCACTGAGTGTGAAGCAGGAGAAGGAGTGGCTCAGTGAGTAAAGACACTGACTGGCACTGAGAGTGAAGCAGGGGAGCCTGGTTCAATTCCCGGTGTCGGCTCCTTGTGACCTTGGGCAAGTCACTTTATCTCCCTGTGCCTCAGGCACCAAAACCAGATTGTAAGCTGCACAGGGCAGGGACCTGCGCCTGCAAAATGTCTCTGTAAAGCGCAGCGTAAAACTAGCAGCGCTATACAAGCACATGCTATTATTATTATTAAGGCTGCACCTCCCCCAGCTATACACACATGCACCCATGCGCGCACATACACCCCCCCCCCACCCCCAGCTACAAACACCCCCTCCCCTCCGCTCCCCTCCGCTGTTCTGTGCCGGCTCGGGGCTTCCCTAGCTCCCTCCTCCAGCCCTCCCCACTGTGGTCGGGCAGAATTTGCATCCCGGCGCCAACAGGAGGAGGGAGCGCGGGGCCCCCCGAAGGTCGCAGGGCCCAAGGCAACACGCCATGCCCTAAGTCCGCTCCTTACCCATATCGAGTGGCGGGGATCACCCCGCTCCTGGCACAGATGAACGTAACATAGGTTTTATCTGTCATAGAAAGGGACATTTAACAGTTCAAAGTGACCCATCCCAAGATTATTGCTTGTTGTGTCTGGGCGCCTCATTGTTTAGTTAGTGCAATGACACGAGGAAATAGCGGCGCGTCAACATCTGCTTAATGCCGCGCTGGGTAACTCAATCAAAAGGAAATGTGTGGGATGTTATTTATTTCAAGTACAGCAAGGCCCCGCTTCTCGGCGATCCGCTGATACGGCGACACCGAGAAGGGGGCCGCCATGTCTCCTCAAAAGGTCGCGCATGCGCAGAACGGGCTGTTGCCGCCGGCGCGCATGCGCAGAACGAAGGGGGAAATTGCCGGGTTGCACATGCGCACAGCTGAAAATCGCCAGTTCCGCTTTCCGGCAATTTTCACTATAAGGCGGGCCCTTAGAACGGAATCCGCCGTATGCCCGGGGCCCTGCTGTACACAAAAGGATGGTTTGTATTGTGTGTAACTGGGCCTTTAACAGCACGTGGCTGGCACTATTACACATATTATACTTTGCAAAGTATAAGGAACACTCCCTGTTTGCTCTGCACTTTCCGGAGACAATGTGCACCAAACAAAAGTAACGTGTCCGGGTTACGGCGTCCGCCGCTGCCGCCACCAGACAAATTGTGTGGACATACCATTGTAAAAATGTTAACAGTCCCTTGGCCACGCACGGGGGGAAAGTGGCGTGGCAGTGAAGAGGTTCAAATTGGGCTCTCCGCAGAGCAAGAGTTAAAAAAATAAAGGATTTATTGTTAAAAGACTAACATACAAAAACAAAAGGGCAGGACACGGTGAGAAACTCGTGGGGTACGGTATGAGTTAAACTCACATAGGCCTGTGCAGGGGATCGCAGTGGGGAGGCCAACTCCTGCCCTCAAGGGCCACCAACAGGATGTCCCTGCTTCAGCACAGGTGGTGCAGTCCAAGACTGAGCCACCTGTGCTGAAGCAGGAATATTTGGAAAATTTGACTTGGCGGCCCTCAAGGACTGGAGGGGGTGGACCAGGGGTGGTCAACTCCAGTCCTCAAGGGCAACCAACAAGTCAGGTTTTCCAAATATCCCTGCTTCAGCACAGGTGGCTCAATCAGTGGCTCGGTCTTGGACTGCACCTCTTGTGCTGAAGCAGGGATATTTGGAAAAACCTGACCTGTCGGTGGCCCTCGAGGACTGGAGTTGGGCCACTCCTGCTCTGCCAGGAAATATATCCAAAGGAAACTGCGCACAATGGCGTTAGCCAGATGGCTGGACGCGGTGTGCGAGCGGGCGGGGAAAGTGGGCCCGCTCGAATCCCGCCGCCAAAGGGAAACTTTCTTTTGTTTTTAAACACCGCCGCTGGAAAGCGGCCTTTGTAGTGTAAACCCTTTTAGCCGGCGGGATACCTCCAAACATATGCTCCGGGTCTGTCCTGCAAGACTGTTTTCCACTGCGTGTCGGATTTAATCCCTTTCCTTTCACCACCCACAGATCTCTGGGGGAACACAAAGGGAAATCATATCATCGTTAACCTCTCCTCTGCCGGCAGGGTAGTGCCGAGCGGTGGCATTGCACGTCACTTTGCCCGTTACAGGGTACACAATGTCATCACAAATATTGATCACTCAGACACGACACTCTGTCCACAGCACAGAACCACGACGGATTAATATCACATTGTTATCGTAAGACTCCAGTGAGAAATGTACATGGAGCTTCTCTATACGCCTAAATATAGACTAGGAACATATGTTTGCTTTATCCTGTTCTCTTCCTGCACAGCAAAACATGAAGGGGAAGAAAGGATGGATCTCTATATAAGCAAAGTCATTGCTGATACCAATTAAAATATATACAATTATAGGGATAATCCCTCTGATATATAGATATATCAGCTGGCGCTCTTACCTAAAGAATTAATAATGGTGTGGTAAAAATGGGTAACAATAAGAAAAATTACAGTACCTAAAAAAAATAACAAGTTATTATATAATAAATTCCAATATACCCAAAGAACACAGAGTCCAATTCAGCAGAACATGGGTGTGCAGCTTCTTTAAACCGGAACTAACCCCCAGGTCCGGTACAAACTGTAGGGAAAAAGAGAAAAAGAAAAAAAGCGCAATTTATATAAGCTGCAGCTTGTTGGATAGTTCCAGTGCTGCCGGTGACATCACAGACCCAAGATGGCTGCCTCCTGACAGCAGGCAGAAAGTCAGAACATCCCAGTCTGTTTGATTTCAATAGCTCAGTTTATAGTACAGGGGGTCCTCGGTGTCCGACGGTCCACCTTCCGTCGAATGCCTTATCCGATGCTCCGTAATGCAGTCCGCTGGACGCATTATCCGACGTCAGAACCGCTCATCCGACGCTCACCGCCCGGATTAACATGGACCTGCAATCTGACGGTCCGTTATCCGACGTCAGAACCGCTCACCCGACGCTCACCGCCGCAGTTCAACATGTACCCGTAATCCGACGGTCCGTTATCTGACGGCGGTTTGCGGGACGCGTTCCGTCGGATAAGCGAGGACCGGCTGTATGTATACGCACATTGTGCGGGACAAATATCACTGCAGCCTCCGCATCTTCTTACAATAAACGTTCATTAGCCACAATGGCACGGTACATTATAGGAGGGAGCTCCGTTAGAGAGAGAACACTGCCATGCACCATCTTTCCATGTGACAGGTAGGTGACACTCACCCTGAACTGAGCTTCATCAAGTATTCATTCATGCGGGTCCCCCTAACATTGACATTTCTTACAAAGTTCACAGCATTTTCCCCACAAGAGAAAATGATTGGGGAATGTCACAGTGTTTATGTGATCAAACAAAGAGGATCCGTAACATTATTTGGTCCAAGAAATGGAACTGCACCTTTAGCCCGTGTGACTGCCCGGGGGCATGTAATACATTGCGTATCGGGAGGGACTGACAAGCCAATGATATGGGAAATCGTATGGTCACGTCTTGGAGGGTCCAGTGAAGATATGAACAGGATGCAGGGAAATACAGACACAGGCCGGAGGAGAAGTGAAAAGACATCTGTGTATTCTCCAAAACACACGTCTGGCCGTGAGGCGGAGAACACGGAGACAGCGGAAATGACTCCATTTAAACGATTAAACTCATGGCAAATGTCAACTGCAAGGAGGGGGCCAAACCTAGCGACAAGATGCAAACACGCTTCTTCTTCCCTCGCAGGGCAAAGGTCAGAGACCTGCGGGGGGTGTGGTCAGGCAGTGAGGTTGTATCTGACCGACAGAAGCTGGCACTGGATGCAGTGAGGCTGTGACTTACTGACAGAAGCTGACACTGGATGCAGTGAGGCTGTGACTTACTGACAGAAGCTGTCACTGGATGCAGTGAGGCTGTGACTTACTGACAGAAGCTGACACTGGATGCAGTGAGGCTGTGACTTACTGACAGAAGCTGACACTGGATGCAGTGAGGCTGTGACTTACTGACAGAAGCTGTCACTGGATGCAGTGAGGCTGTGACTTACTGACAGAAGCTGACACTGGATGCAGTGAGGCTGTGACTTACTGACAGAAGCTGACACTGGATGCAGTGAGGCTGTGACTTACTGACAGAAGCTGTCACTGGATGCAGTGAGGCTGTGACTCGCTGACAGAAGCTGTCACTGGATGCAGTGAGGCTGTGACTCGCTGACAGAAGCTGTCACTGGATGCAGTGAGGCTGTGACTCGCTGACAGAAGCTGGCACTGGATGCAGTGAGATCCGTCACCTCCCCACAGGACTGAGAACAAGGCGGAGAAAGTCATTGTATGTTTATATATAAACACCGGCAGCTGGACTGAGGGATAAGAATACGATGCAGGAGAGGAACGCGTGACACGCATGTAAAAACAGCGCAAATTGAATCCTTGCTCACATTGCACGTGGTATGTTAGGGCACACACACACACAATGCACGTGGTATGTTAGGGGGCACACACAATGCACGTGGTATGTTAGGGGGCACACACAATGCACGTGGTATGTTAGGGGGCACACACAATGCACGCGGTAGGTTAGGGCACACACAATGCACGTGGTATGTTAGGGCGGGCGCACAATGCACGCGGTATGTTAGGGCACGCGCACAATGCATGCGGTATGTTAGGGCGGGCGCACAATGCACGCGGTATGTTAGGGCGGGCGCACAATGCACGCGGTATGTTAGGGCACGCGCACAATGCACGCGGTATGTTAGGGCACGCGCACAATGCACGCGGTATGTTAGGGCAAACACAATGCACACGGTATGTTAGGGGGCACACACATAATGCACGCGGTATGTTAGGGCACGCGCACAATGCACGCGGTATGTTAGGGCGGGCGCACAATGCACGCGGTATGTTAGGGCGGGCGCACAATGCACGCGGTATGTTAGGGCACGCACACAATGCACGCGGTATGTTAGGGCGGGCGCACAATGCACGCGGTATGTTAGGGCGGGCGCACAATGCACGCGGTATGTTAGGGCGCACACACAATGCACGCGGTATGTTAGGGCGGGCGCACAATGCACGCGGTATGTTAGGGCACGCGCACAATGCACGCGGTATGTTAGGGCACGCGCACAATGCACGCGGTATGTTAGGGCGGGCGCACAATGCACGCGGTATGTTAGGGCACGCGCACAATGCACGCGGTATGTTAGGGCACGCGCACAATGCACGCGGTATGTTAGGGCGGGCGCACAATGCACGCGGTATGTTAGGGCACGCGCACAATGCACGCGGTATGTTAGGGCGGGCGCACAATGCACGCGGTATGTTAGGGCGGGCGCACAATGCACGCGGTATGTTAGGGCGGGCGCACAATGCACGCGGTATGTTAGGGCGGGCGCACAATGCACGCGGTATGTTAGGGCGGGCGCACAAGGCACGCGGTATGTTAGGGCACACACAATGCACACGGTATGTTAGGGCGGGCGCACAATGCACGCGGTATGTTAGGGCGGGCGCACAATGCACGCGGTATGTTAGGGCGGGCGCACAATGCACGCGGTATGTTAGGGTGGGCGCACAATGCATGCGGTATGTTAGGGCGGGCGCACAATGCACGCGGTATGTTAGGGCACGCGCACAATGCACGCGGTATGTTAGGGCACGCGCACAATGCACGCGGTATGTTAGGGCACGCGCACAATGCACGCGGTATGTTAGGGCGGGCGCACAATGCACGCGGTATGTTAGGGCACGCGCACAATGCACGCGGTATGTTAGGGGGCACACACATAATGCACGCGGTATGTTAGGGCGGGCGCACAATGCACGCGGTATGTTAGGGGGCACACACATAATGCACGCGGTATGTTAGGGCACGCGCACAATGCACGTGGTATGTTAGGGCGGGCGCACAATGCATGCGGTATGTTAGGGCGGGCGCACAATGCACGCGGTATGTTAGGGCACGCGCACAATGCACGCGGTATGTTAGGGCACGCGCACAATGCACGCGGTATGTTAGGGCGGGCGCACAATGCACGCGGTATGTTAGGGCGGGCGCACAATGCACGCGGTATGTTAGGGCGGGCGCACAATGCACGTGGTATGTTAGGGCACGCGCACAATGCACGCGGTATGTTAGGGCGGGCGCACAATGCACGCGGTATGTTAGGGCACGCGCACAATGCACGCGGTATGTTAGGGCACGCGCACAATGCACGCGGTATGTTAGGGCGGGCGCACAATGCACGCGGTATGTTAGGGCGGGCGCACAATGCACGCGGTATGTTAGGGCGGGCGCACAATGCACGCGGTATGTTAGGGCGGGCGCACAATGCACGCGGTATGTTAGGGCGGGCACACAATGCACGCGGTATGTTAGGGCGGGCACACAATGCACGCAGTATGTTAGGGCACGCGCACAATGCACGCGGTATGTTAGGGCGGGCGCACAATGCACGCGGTATGTTAGGGCGGGCACACAATGCACGTGGTATGTTAGGGCGGGTGCGCAATGCACGCGGTATTTTAGGTCGGGCGCACAATGCATGCGGTATGTTAGGGCGGGCACACAATGCACGCGGTATGTTAGGGCGGGCACACAATGCACGCGGTATGTTAGGGCGGGCACACAATGCACGCGGTATGTTAGGTCACACGCACACAATCACGCGGTATGTTAGGGCACACGCACACAATGCACGCTGTATGTTAGGGCACACACACAATGTACGCGGTATGTTAGGGCACAAACACAATGCACGCGGTATGTTAGGACACACACACAATGCACGTATTGTGACAACCACATCACGTTGAGGTCCCTTGTATCCCAAATAAGGCCGGAAACACAGAACTTCTATTTACGTGGGGTTTATTTATAGGGGTTTAAGTAACGTATTCGCAGATCCACCGTCCCTTTAAGAAAACCAAACTAAAATAAAAACATAAATAAACCCCTATCCCTGTCAGGGAGCTTACTGACTTCTTCAGGCCCTTACTATCAGGGCCGCCAGCTAAGCCGGTTGTCAGCCCAAAACATGCCCTGGCATGGCAATAAAGTAACAGTACAGTCTTTGTAAGCAATAGAAAGGGTTTTGCTTATCTTAGTCCATCTGGCAATGTCCCTGCTTTAGCACGGCTCTCTCAGCAGCTTCTCTCACACCGCTTCAGCACGGCTCTCTCAGCAGCTTCTCTCACACTGCTTCAGCACGGCTCTCTCGGCAGCTTCTCTCACACTGCTTCAGCATGGCTCTCTCAGCAGCTTCTTTCACAATCTGCCAACTTCTTTAACCAGCCTTTGGTAGCTGGGGAGCTCCTTCTCTGATGGTAAACCGGTCAGTCTCTCTCACTGCCTCTGGCTTTCTGGGTCAGGCTCAGCATGTGACCAAACACTTCCTTGTTTTCAGGAGTTCAGCCCAGGCTGATTAATTAGATTTCAGGTGTTCTTGACAACTCCAGGGAGGATTAACTGGTTGAGTGCTGGAAGGTACACATATCCTCCATTCCAGCCTACTGAGTCAGTGACTCTGTCACAGTATGTTAGGGCACACACACAATGCACGTGGTATGTTAGGGCGCACACACAATGCACATGGTATGTTAGGGCACACACACAATGCACGTGGTATGTTAGGGCACACACACAATGCACGCGGTATGTTAGGGCACGCACACAATGCACGTGGTATGTTAGGGCACGCGCACGATGCACGTGGTATGTTAGGGCATGCGCACGATGCACGTGGTATGTTAGGGCACACGCACAATGCACGCGGTATGTTATGGCACACACACAATGCACGTGGTATGTTAGGGCACACCTAATGCACGTGGTACATTAGGGGATATAACTCCGGCTGTGGCATAGATGTACAGACTGTTTAATGCAATGTGTGCAATAACTTGCCTAGTCCTGAAACATGACGTGTCCGGAACCTTTTCACCAAATGTGATGCATTTTTATCAAGGTTCTTCAAAGTAAGTTGAACTAAACCAGCACAGAACCAGAACTTTAACCGTGTCCACGAAACTGGAGAAACGAATGCAGTGGGGATTAATACGCTGTCAGAAAGTGATGTACACTCTACATGCATAGAGCATGTTCTGGAGAACCTATATTTGGTCGTCTGACACAAGGCATCTTAGTGCAGGGGAGCGCAATTTTTTGTGCTGCGCCCCCTGTCTCCCCTGTTGCGTCGCCCACGCCCCCCCTCCCTACCATAGAGCTGCGTCAAATGACGCTGCGGGGTCATGTGACGGCACATCACGTGACCCGCGACGTCATTTGACATGGGTGATGTCACTTCACAGGATACCGTGACGGCATTTGACGCAGCATTGCCATGGCGATACGTCATAGAGCGGCTGAATCTGGGTAAGTAAACAGTTGCAGAGGCCTCACGCGATCCCCCGGCATTTAATTTAAATACCATGGGGAAGAGCGCGGGGCCTCTGCAACGGCCCCCCCCCCCCCAGTTTGCACACCCCTGCCTTAGGATATTTGACAGAAATGCCCAGTGCTACATCCAAAGTGACAAGATACATAATACAATACTTCAGTGCTAATCTACTCATGAGTAAGGGTCATTTAGTTAAACCCTTTGGCCAAAGCGTTATAATCCTGCAGCCAACGTCACGGCGTGACCAGTATGCAGGTCCTAACACTACCTGTGCGGGAGGCAGAATGACCACAGTGGGCCTGTCATACACAGGAGCATGAAACTGCTAATTGGAAAGTCGGGCGGGCGAATTTAAATCCTGGGAAGAGGGGCCACTAACCGCCAAACAACTGATACCAGCTGAAAATCAAAATTAATCAACACACAAATCCCGCGATCTCCAGCCCCAGAACCCACCGCGATCTCGACTCAGGAGATTTTTACTACCGGCGAATTCTTTAAGCTGGGGGAGCTCAGTGCCTGTGTCCACCCAGATCAACAGAGCGACCAGGAGATTTGGAGCCGTGATCTCGCGAGACGTCGTGACGTCACCACGCAGCCGCGTGCAGGCGGAAGGCAGCTGAGGACGGGAGCAGTGAAAGAAGCAGGGAAGTCCAACAACAACGAGGACGGACACTGAGCAAGGGGGATAATACCACACTGTACCCCAGAAGTAGCGTGAGTACTACTAGCACATCAGGTGCAGCTAGAGACACACGGCCCTTTACCACGGGTCCCGCAATAACGGGCTATTACCCCGCCCTCAGAGGCTCTGGACACTATTGGGAGTGCTTTACAAAGTGACTCCATACCTTTGGAAGCGGGCCATAACACTGCATGTGGTTATATGGACTTCATATAAGGAGCAAATAGAGACTGTGTATAGGTCTACGGATACCTACCCCTGTTGAGTGTGAGAAGCTCTAAATTCTCAAATGCTTTTACCCAAACTCACAAAGTGTGAGTATTTTACCTATTGTCATTTTTATTTAATTTTATAATAAACTGTGTTACACTATGTATGTGTCCCACTTCTCTTCTTACATGTGATACTTCACACGAGGAGACGTTTCCTGTGGATGAGTTGCTGCTGGCTGTTCCAGATCTTCATTTATTGTTCCAGATCCCAGAGTGGATACAAGGCTTGATTATAGCTTAATTGCTGTAAGTGCATATCGTACCTTCTGGCGGTCAATCTGCTTTAACGTATTACCCTATGTTTGTTTTTCTTGTCTTTACTTGCGCCTAGGTCATTCTTGTTTGGATATATATTTATTTACAGGGCTTGACAAAAGCACTCGCTCACTCGCCCGTGGCGTGTGCATTTTAACCGCTGTCGAGTGCCCCTGCTGTGCAGCTGCTAGCGGCTCATTTCATGATGCCGGAACGCAATCAAATAGGTTACCTGGCAACGCGGGAAGAATAACCCAGCCGCAGACAAGCCATCCAAAGCACTACAGTGACTACCACGCTATGCCACGCAATCTAGCAATGGGACGCACGGAACTGAATCCAACGCAGGCGCATACAGGCACGCCATTCCGATTGCCTAGCAATGATGCGGGGATCAGAGGTGCGCAAGACAGAAGAGATTCCTGAGGAAGTGGCAATCGCTACGAAACGCGTAGAATCGAATCTGTTCAACTTGTTGGAGGACAGTGTTTGGGGAGAATCAGTGCGAGGAGGTGCTGGCAAGAAAGCTGTGGAGATTGGAGCGGTAGAGAGCCTCTTCCGCCCTGATCGCCGCGTCACAGGAAGTGACGTCACCGGATGTGACGCATGCGGAAGGATCTCCGAGTGATTGTATCAGCAGCGTCTCCCCCACAAGTCACCAACGGTCCTCTCCAACGCCTGTATACTTTGTACAAATGTGAGTGCATTACCATTGTGTCTTTTGTGCTACATTATAGCTCAGATAAATATAGCTCTGGGGGTAACCACGGGAGGGTTAAGGTCACCCTCCGAGTATCTCTCGAGGGGCTTGGTCTCCGGGTTCACGCACTTGTTAACTTGCCAGCACTTGTTAACACTTGTTACCTTCTGGGATCATTCACTTGGCAAAACAAGGTAGTGGAATAAAATGAGATTTATTCGGGTGAAACCCGCGTACACGCAGTGAATATACAAAATACAGAAAGAATACACACTTACTGGGGGTCTGGGGGTGAAAACTAGCCTCAAATAGATGCAGGGTGTCTGCTTCGGAAGGCTTACCCTGACTGTGACTTCATCCCGGGCTACGTGGTACTCTTTTCGGGGAGAATACCCAACCGCGACCGCTACACCCTAGGCGGGCTTTCTCAGCTCCAAAACTGAAGCCGGTTGCTCTGCTATTCGCAACAGAGCAACTTTGAAAAGCCCGCAAGCGTCTCACCGACTCAAGCCACTAGATGGTTGGGTTCTCTGATCGGGCCGTCTCCTTACATAGAACAGCGGTGTCTATGTTTATCATGGAAAGGAGACTAGCGACCAATCAGAGATCAGATCCTAACTCAGCCAGCCAATCAGAATGGGGGCTCATCTGGCTGCTGACGTCAGAGGAGGGGGGGTGTCGAGCCGGCTCAGAAAGACGGGTGAGCGGGAAATATGAATTGGCCAAGGGGAATTGCGCCTGCGGCCAGCGGCTTCCCCCAGCCAACCCATTGCCTCCCGATGGGCAGGTGCCACCAGGTCTAGCAGTCCAAGTACCTTCCCTGTGGGAGGTCCTTGTTCTCTGGACCTAGCACTCAACCCTTCCCCGCTCACCAAACTGTCCTGACACCTCTGGACTTCCCTTCTCCCCTTTGATCTCCGGCTTTATGCAGACATCCCGGCGCCTATGTAGATGCCCGGGCTGACTGCATAGAGTTTAATACATACTGTATAAAACATAATACACTGTTTTATTAAATACATATCTCTTGGGGAACCTTATACCTGTGGGGGAAATGGGTCTGGGATACTTTGGGCTGGAAAACCAGGATTCTGGGGGACACTGTGTAGCCCCGGTGTAATTCACCTCACGGACACGCAAATCATGCCTTGACACAAATATTCCCCCCAAAACTCCCACTCCCGAAGTCTCATGTTTATTAGGTAAGGGGAATATGTAACACCCACAACAGGACAGGTTTTAGACATACATTAAGGTGTCCCTGGCTTATGGTGCTACTTAGCAGGAAACAACCCACGGTTTTCAGGGGGTAACCAGTCGGGCTTCAACTTTATTATGAAGACTGGCTACCCCCTACTGTCGTATGTATGTATGTATGTATGTATGTATGTCTTTATCTATATAGCGCCATCCATGTACACAGCGCTTCCCAGCAGTAATACACGTGACATAATAATACAGGCATACCCCGCATTAACGTAAGCAATGGGCCCGGAGCATGTATGTAAAGCGAAAATGTACTTAAAGTGAAGCACTACCTTTTCCCCACTTATCGATGCATGTACTGTACTGCAATCATCATATACGTGCATAACTGATGTAAATAACGCATTTGTAACAGGCTCTATAGTCTCCCCGCTTGCGCACAGCTTCGGTACAGGTAGGGAGCCGGTATTGCTGTTCAGGACATGCTGACAGGCGCTTACGCGAGCTGCCATTTGCCTATTGGGTGATATGTCCTTACTCGCGAGTGTACTTAAAGTGAGTGTACTTAAACCGGGGTATGCCTGTATACCACATAATGGGAATAAGAGCTTCAGACACAAAGTAATATTAGGAAAAAGGAGTCCCTGCCCCGAAGAGCTTGCAATCTATTTGGTATATATGGAGATTTTACAGAGACAGTAGGAAGGTGTTCTGGTAAGTGTGTCTGCAGGGGGCCACGGTCAATGCATGAGGTGTAAAGTATCAGCCGCGGAGCTGCCCATCTGCTGCATTAGGCTACGGCCTCACTGTCTGCGCTGCACGCGCGCCTGCCAGGCTGGCGGCGCGTGCAGCTCCGGTCTGCAGGGGGAAAGCCGGGGTGGGGCGTAGCGGATGCATGGCAGGGGCTCAGCCATGACATCACCTGGCAGGTTCGCCCTCATTGGCTGAACCGCCGGGGCGTGGCCACAGCGCTTGTCGCCAATATTGAGCACAATTTTCCTGTCTTCAGGCAAAACTGTCCGCGCAGCGCGGCAGCCACTCCTTGTAGTGGGGCCGGCCCCATTGAGGGGTGGCTCTTGTCCCTGCAGCGGGGACCTGGCCTTAAAGAGGTGGTTCTTAAAGGAGGAGAGAGAGGGTGCCAGTCAGATATTGAAGGGAAGGGCACTCCAGAGGCGTGGGGCAGTGAGGGAGAGGGGTTTACTGATGTGCCTTTCACTGCGTGGGATAGGAGCGAGGGAAGCACGTCTCCATACATAATTCAAACGGAAATATTGAAGCGTTTGTGAAACAGCTGCAGTGTAAAGAATGCAAATGCTGTCATTGTGGGAGATGTAATAACGCTGCTTTACCTGCAGTGGATGGAAGGTCGGGCGATCCTGTCTCCGGAGTCACCTTGTAAAGGGATCATCGTACACTGTGCATATTCACTGCATCAGAAATGCAATTATCGTTTGTAACCTCTGCCTCCGTGTGGCAGCTTAATGCGATTCCCTATCAGGCTACATTACAGGGGAACTTCAGCGCTCACTAAGTGCTGCTCCAATTTCCCGTCGCAGGGAAGATAACTATAGTTGGAAAATGGGAGAATAAAGAGTTCACGGGCTCACCCTCCGTGAAATGAGAGATTCACAGATTCAGACCTTTTTTTTTTCTGCTGCAATTATGTGAGCAAAGCAATTGGACCTTGTGTGTGGCGTAAAGGGACAGGAAGCTGGAATTTCCTCTAGAAATTGAATTCATTTGTACGTGTGCCTTGATTGCACAATGGCTTTGAAATGTGTTTCACGCACATTGGGCAGTAAAGTGCTATTAAGGACTGTGTCTAGGGCGGCCAGGCGGCTTCCCCAAAAAATACTGGACACAATGGTGAAAGGTGTGATGCGCTCGAGACACACACACACACACGTGAGACACACACCTTTCCGCTCTCTGCTCCATGCTGTTCCCTCATCTCCTTGGCCCCACCCTCAGGCTCCTGACATCTCCCCCTGATTGGCTACATTACCCAGCAGCAGCCAATCAGGATGGAGGAAGCGGCCCAACCCCTAGCAACAGCCCTGCTCTCTCCCTGCTCTGAGAAATCCCACGGCCCCCCAAGCCGGTCAGGTCACTACGTCCAGAGAGGTAATACCGGTATACACATACACGCCCAGAGAGGTAATACTGGTATACACATACACGCCCAGAGAGGTAATACCGGTATACACATACACGTCCAGAGAGGTAATACCGGTATACACATACACGTCCAGAGAGGTAATACCGGTATACACATACACGCCCAGAGAGGTAATACCGGTATACACATACACACCCAGAGAGGTAATACCGGTATACACGTACACGCCCAGAGAGGTAATACCGATATACACATACACGCCCAGAGAGGTAATACCGGTATACACATACACGCCCAGAGAGGTAATACGGTATACACATACATGCCCAGAGAGGTAATACCGGTATACACATACATGCCCAGAGAGGTAATACCAGTATACACATACACGCCCAGAGAGGTAATACCGGTATACACATACATGCCCAGAGAGGTAATACCGGTATACACATACACGCCCAGAGAGGTAATACCGGTATACACATACACGCCCAGAGAGGTAATACCGTTACACACATACACGTCCAGAGAGGTAATACCGGTATACACATACACACCCAGAGAGGTACAGTAATACCGGTATACACATTGTGACGGGGAAGGGGTTAACTAGGCTTATACTAAAGGTCAAGCCCACTTGGTTAACCCTGACCCGTGTGTTAGGGTCTTAGAGTGTCAGCTCTGGGACCCAGATGTCGAGAATATATTACTGCAACTGAATACAGGCATACCCCTGTTTAAGGACACTCACTTTAAGTACACTCGCGAGTAAGGACATATCGCCCAATAGGCAAACGGCAATTCGCGCATGCACCTGTCAGCACCTCCTGAACAGCAATACCAGCTCCCTACCTGTACCGAAGCTGTGCGCAAGCGGGAGACTATAGAGCCTGTTACAAATGTGTTATTTACATCAGTTATGCACGTATATGATGATTGCAGTACAGTACATGCATCGATAAGTGGGAAAAGGTAGTGCTTCACTTTAAGTACATTTTCGCTTTACATACATACTCCGGTCCCATTGCGTACGTTAATGCGGGGTATGCCTGTACTAATTCTGCGACATTAAAGATTTCTGTGACTTTTTGCCTTTCCGGGGATGCTGGGATCGGGAGTTTTGTAGGCTGTAAGTTTCAGGGTGGGTTTGGCAGAGAAAGTCTTTGCAGAATGTGTCTATGTAGCGGGGTTCCGGGTTATGGGATACCCCAAGAGTAGTATCCGGAGATTGAGTGATATCCTCGGATACAGCTAAGCGCATTACTCCGCCAACCTCGTACCCTGAAAACGCTCTTACGACTCACCGCCAGAGTCCCTGCTGTAGCATCTTCCAGACTAGGTAAATGGGTATGAAGGGGTTAAAATATATCTGCAGGTATCCACAGAGTCCTTAGTATAGCAAAGGGCTCCCCCAGTATAGCACAGGTACCCACATATATGCCCAGGTATCCTGAGCCTAGAGTAGGGGTTCAGGAAGCTGCTCACGCTAAGGTTATGAAGCTGAGCAGATTTGCAGTGTTTTAAAAAGTTTAAAAGTATTTTTCTCATGTGTGCCAGGAATGAAGCTAGAGATTTGAAGGGAATATTTACACTCACTCCTTTCCTGACACCAGAATAAGAACTCATAACTTGTTGCACGCAGCAGACAGGACACCACATCTTTTATTAAACGAGAATAGTTTAATACGTATAGATATTGCTGACCTGTATATGAACTGAGGGCTTTCTATGTCATGGATTCCGGAAGGCACAGATGGCTACCAGGCTTGGCGCCGCTGTGTCCATCCAAGAGCCATACTTGAAAGGGCTCAGAGATGCCTAGGTGTTAGGTCAGATGGGGCCCTGCCATTATTCTGGAGCACCCATATCCTGGCCTGACACAAGGCAACATCACACCCTTTGCCCAAGATGCAGACTCTGTGGAGCCTCGCACCGTGGGGGGCGAAGGGGCAGAGAGGGATATTTCACCTGCCCCTGGAAAAGACTTGGAGGTGGGAAACCCTGTCTGTCTCAGATTGGTTACTAGGAAAGTTGCTAAGGTTTTTTGATTGGGCTGCAGGGTTTCTGGGAAGATATACGAGAGGTTTTAAAAACTCTGACACAGCTCAGATTTGTCAGTTTTCCAAGATTCTAGGCAAATTCCAAGTGCCACACCAACAGCGGCAAAGTAACAGATGTCCAGGACTTTTTGTGAGTAACTACCGGTCATTGGAAAGTGCTCTAAAAAGGTAATCTGAAGGAATTTCGTTCCGGAAACGGATTTATTCGTTATCCCCATCCCCAGTAAGTGTGTTAATCTTGAATTGTGTAACATTGTGTGTTCGGCTTATATAAGAAATAAATTACCATTTATTTTACCATCTTGTTTTGCTCAATCAAATGATCCCAGTTATAAAAAGGTGTTGTAGAACCTGATATCCCATGACACACAAACATGTCCAGAGAGGTAATACCTGTATGCACAGTGATGCCCACACCACATTGTAGCATCTTTTAGTCCCAGATAAAGGCAGGAAACGCCATACTTCTCTTACATGGGGTTTATTTACAGGGATTAAATCATATGCTAACAGGCCCACCATTCCTTTATGTCTAAACAAAACATAAAAATAACACCTATTCCCTTTAGAGAAAACTAACTACACTGTAGCTTAAGCCCTTGCTAACTGGATGGCCAGCTAAGCTGGTTGCCAAGCCAAAACATGCCCCAGCATATGCAACAATGTAACACAGTCTCTGCATAGAAGAATAAAGTGTTTTTGCTTATCTCTACGTCCTTTGGAGCAGACATCACCGCTTCAGCACGGCCTCACGTCCTTCCTTCCTATGGGAACTCGGTCCCACATTGAGCCCAGAGAAACTCTTCTATAGGTCCTCTGTACCAGCTTCCGCAGCTGGGGAGCACTTTCTATCTCCCCCCTTCTCTCGGGAAAACAGTCTCTCAGCATAGCAGCTTTCAGTCTGTATTTTAAACCACTTCCTTGTTCACTCAGACCAGGCTGATTAACTCCATTAGTTAGCAGCTGCTGCTGGCTTCTCTTTGAGGAATTAACTCTGTGGACTGGAAAGCACACTTACTGCACTGTTCCAGCCCCTAGAGCACAGTGATGGTATCACATATCCCTCCCCCCAGCGAAACATTGTCCTGTGAGCGGCCCATGCACTATTTCTGTGCACCAGCTTTTTTTGTCAGACACATCTGACACCCATCTTTTCTTTTTCCTTGCCTTCCAGTTGAAGACTTTTTTCTTCGGGGCAAGTACTAGGCCTTCTGGGCCTGCAGACTGATACCTCACTACCTCTTTGTCTTGTGTCAGTTTGAGTTTAAGGTTGAAGCTCCACTTTTGTTGTGAACCTCCTTGCAAAGGTTCCTGAGCATCCTGCTGTCTATTAGCTCTCTCTGCCAGGACTCTACGCCACTCTGTAACCTTGATCTGCATATCCTGAAGATGCATCTCAGTCTTCTTCCTCTTGTGCTCAGTCTCCCTTACCCTGTAGAAGAGCCTTGACCTCGGTCAGCTCATTTCGTACACTCGCCAGTGACTGTTTGGCCTTTTCTTGTGAAGACAGCAACTCTGTTTTAGCAGTGATGACTTTTGGACCTTTCTCCATCAGCGTACCTTCAGTGTTGGGTTCCACACCATTTATCTTCAGTACTTCAACTTGGGCGGGATTCTTATTAAACCGAAGTGCACCCCATGACGCCTCTCTATTACAGTCGGCAGACTCGTAGGCTTGGGCCTTTCTGTCTTGATTCCTTAACTTACTCCGTTGGGAGTGTCGCTGGACAATCTGTGAGGTCTTTCTCATTTTACGATCGGGGACACACTTCCGTCCCATTTGCGACTGTGTCTTCACAGTGTGACGGTGAAGTGGTACCCAGGATCACTAATAAAGGTTCAGCCCACTTGGGTACCCCTGATCCATGGGTTGAGGTCCTAGAGTGTCAGTTCTTGGACCCAGTTTTAAGAAATGCATTACTGTGACTGTGCAAATTTTGCGACATTATTTTTTTTGTGTATTTTGCTTTCTTCGGGGTGCTGGGAGCAGGCGATTTCTAGGCTGTAAGTTTCAGGGTGGGTTTGCCGGAAAAAGGCTTCACAGAATGTGTCTATGTATCGGGGTTCCGGAGTTATAGGATTTCCCAAACGTGGGATCCGGGAATCGAGTGAGATTCTCGGATGCAGCCAAGTACTTTACTCCGGGCAAACTCCGACCCTGAAAACGTTCTTGCAACTCACCGCCAGGATCCCTGCTGCAGCATAATCCAGACAAGGTAAGCGGGGCATGAAGGGGTTAATGTAAACCTGCAACATACAGGGGGATCCCTAGTATAAGGAGGGGTGCCCAGATACATGCCCAAGTACCCTGAACCTGGTATAGGGTTTCAGGGGATGTTCCACCTATATGATAAAGCTGAGAGTGTTTTTTGTGTTTAAAAGTTATTTCTAGAGTGTGCCAAGAGAGAAACTTGTGTCTCTCAGATGCATCTTAGATATTAGGAAGAGAGGGCTGATCAATATACAACTGTATTTATTGATCACTAACTCAGCCCCCTTTCCCTCGTCCTTTCAAACAAAGAACTTTAGTCCATGCTAGACTAGGCCTGAAATGTTATCCCCAAGCCAACCTCCAACATCTGTTATGTATTAAACCTTAATTGCAATTCATCTCTTTTGACTACATTTGAATTCTAAACATTACAACATATTCTCATTCAATTGTATTGATATAAGTTCTGATTCATACATTTTAATATAATAATCAGATTTCTAACAGGGGCGGTGAGAGTAGAACGCTCCAACATACTGGGAGTTCCCATAAGATGCTTTTAACCATGTTTTTAAGAATGGACACTGTGTGAGTGTACTACTGTACCTTCAGAGAGCCATTGATATAAATCCAACAACTTGTAGTACACACTGCACTATGTTTTGTTGTTTTTTGTCTTGTTTTTTTGGGGTGCTATCTTGCGCTCCCCTGCTTTGGATAACGAACGTTTAGAAAAGAATTGCTAGGACAGGTTTTATTTTTAGGGGTTTGAGCTGCAGTTTCAACTTTTCTTTTTTTATCACATGCACTAACATATGTTTTATATTTAACATCACAATATATATATTATACTACTTTACATTTTCTCACAGTCTTTAGACATATCACTTGTGCTTTTAAGGAAGACGTGTTTTATTTTCCTGTTGGGGAGGAGTTCCATTTCTGACACATTTTGCACTGGACAACTGGCAACCCAAACAGACCGGGCAGGTGCAGAATGTTATACAGTACATCCCATTATTATATGTAACTCCTCGTATAGCTAGGGTGATCAGATGCCCCGGTTTAGCAGGGACAGTGACAGTTTTTAGGGCTCTGTATTGACTTTTTGGGTGCGGTCAGGGTTTTGTTTCCAGCTGGCGAGCACCGACTGCGCATGCGTGAAGAGCGCTCAGCTATGCGCATGCGTGATCAGCAAGCTCCATACGTGCATGCGCGACCGGCAAACGCGCATATGCAGCCAACAAGTGCAAATCGCGCAAGTGCATCGCCAAACGCTCTTCGCGCATGCGCAGTCGGTGAGCGCCGACTGCGCATGCGTTACATTTGGCCCAGTTTATGCAGAGACAAATATGGTCACCCTACGTATAACACACCCAGCATGTATTTCTGTCTTCAGAGCTGTGATATTATCTGGATTATCATTAGCAAAACTGCAACTCCCAGAATCCCGCTCTGTCAGTAAAGGGTCAGGCCACAGGTATCTCAAGGAACGGAAGAGCCCAGGGGGTCTTCTTCACAAGCTAATACCTTTGATCTATGCAGTAAGGACTCCAGCATCGCCCGAAAACCTGCACAGACAAAAATTGATTTAATTAGATTTAGTTAAAAATAAAAAAATGACTCAAGCTATTTTATATTTTAATTGGCTTTCCAAGATCTGTGCTCAGAAACGCTGTAATCTCAGCAAGTAAAGTTGATTTCTTGCTTCAATTAAATCCTTTTGATTCCCAAGAATGGAGTCACAGATTCTAAAAGAGCACTTTGGGGGCTGATTTATTTCCATATTTTAATTAACTGAGAGGTTGAAAGAAAGATTTCAAATGAAGATGAGCGTTTCAGTCTGATATTAATTTCATGTGCAACTGCAATTAATATCCCTTTCCCTTCCATTGGCAGCCATTTAATTTAGCCATTTGTCTAATAAGAATAGAAATCCTGTTTGTGATAAACTGCAAATGATTACGAGTGTTTCAAAGGAAACATTGTAAATGCAGAGTCCTGAAAGAAAATCTAATTAAAATCCACGGCACATTGCACGATCCAGTGACTGGTTATTAGTTGTATTAGCTGTAAAGCCATGCAGCAGCTGCAAAGGCAAACAAGATCTTATCTTGCATTGAACAGCAATGGATGGAAGGGAAGTAAACATAATTATGCCCCTTCATAAAGCATTAGTAAGCTCACACCTTGAATATGAGTACAGTTTGGGGCACTACTCCTTAGAAAAGACATTATGTAACTAGAGAGAGTGCAGAGAAGAGCCACCAAATTAATAAAGGGGATGGATAATTTGATTTATATGTGGAGGCTAGGTACATTGCATTTGTTTACATTAGAAAAGAGGCGTCTAAGAGGGGATATGATAACTACAGTATATACAAATATATTTGGGGACAGTACAAGGAGCTTTCAAAATAACTATTTATCCCACGGGCAGTACAAAGGACTCAGGGTCATCCCTTAAGGTTGGAGGAAAGGAGATTTCACCAGCAACAAAGGAAAGGGTTCTTTACAGTAAGGGCAGTTACAGTGTGGAATTCATTACCCATGCAGACTGTGATGGCAGATACAATAGATATCTTCAAAACAAGGTTGCACATATTTTTAGAAAGGAAAGGTATACAGGGATATAACAAATAGGAAAACACAGTAAAAGCAGGTTTAACCAGTGAGTAATCTGATTACCAATATTTGGAGTCAGGAAGGATTTTATCCCCTTATGAGATATCATTAGATAAAATTTCACTAGGGTGTTTTCTTTGCCTTCCTCTGAATCAATATACTGAAAGTACGGATATAGGATAGGTATCTGTCACATAAATGTAGCATAGGTTGAACTTGATGGACGTATGTCTTTTTTCAACTACATCTACTACAGTATGTAGCTATGTAACTGTATAACTATGTGTAACAGGGACTGATCACTGTTTGAGAGAAACTGCCTCTAAATCCAGCAGTGTTCTGGTTAATTGCACACAGGCAATCAACCAGACTCTACCTGGCTGATTAGGACTGAACAGGAGAGATGTTATTTAGTTCACATTTGGGCTGACAAAAGGAGAGCAGAGAAACCAGCACACAGACACTATCTTGAGCACAAAGGCTGTACTGAGATCAAGAAATCCAGAAACCTATATTTCCTGGACACAGAGGACCCAGGAACCTGCCAGAGACTGGCATGGAGGGCCACCTGCTTAAGGTGCTTCTTGAGACTTTGGGGTGATAGGCTGGTAATGGGAATATACCTCCAGCCCTGCAGATAGAGTCTGGGAAAGTAAGTTACCCTTACAAAGGGATAGGGGTTTGTTATTTTGTTGTTTTTGTATGTTTTGCCTGGATAAAGGAACAGGCTCAATAAAGCCAAGATATAATTTCACCCTAAACCAGTCTCCATTTGCAAACCTCTGCACACATCTCTTATACAATGTAATGTTTTGCGTTGCATTAAAAGTCAAGTCATCCCATGAAAATGATTTCTTCGGGAAGATTTACATCAACAATTTGAAATACTCAATCACTTTGCCCTGCATTCTTCCAAGAATACCAATCTCAGGTCACTGTGTATATGTCGTGTGCAGATGTAACTGCTAGAACTGCACCCTGTGTTCCCAATGATCTACAGAGGGACATCACCATCTCTACGAGAGCTATTCCCAATGATCCAGAGTGGGACGTCACCAGCTCCACAAGAGGTCTTCCCAATGATCCACAGAGGGACATCACCAGCTCCACGAGAGGTCTTCCCAATGATCCACAGAGGGGCGTCACCAGCTCCACGAGAGCTATTCCCAATGATCCATAGAGGGACGACACCATGCCCTTCTCACCTTTCTGCCGCCGCCTCCTGTTCTTGTGCTGCTTCTTCATGCATCATACTCGCCTTCATTGAAAGAGCTTGCTCACAACCTTTGTTCTTGACCCTGGTTTTCCATTGCTTTGCACAGACAGCGGATACATATAAATGTGTCCTATGGGGAAAATAAAAGTACATCAGCATCATTGATGAGAGGCAAATCCAGGATGGATGAAAGGGAAGTGACAGCGCCCGGACTGGGGTCACTGGGTCTTGTCTGTGTCCATCGACGTTTCTTGGCACTAAGTGAATGAAACTGAATTACTTTAAACAGATATGTTCTTTACAAACATTGTTTTTGATCATTAAAGTGAGATCTGCTGTGTGCAGATGTTCAAAGCAATGGGAATTTACATGGGGGGGGGGTCATGTTTATGGTTATTGAGCAACCCAGGGGGTCCCTTGAATCCAAAGTTTGCATTGCTAAGAATCAATATCATGCAAAACCATCCACAAATATGCTACATTGACACAAGGTGTCACAGTATGCGTGTCACAGTGTGTGTCATAATCTGCGTGTCACAGTCTGCGTGTGTCATAATCTGCGTGTCACAGTGTGTGTGTCATAATCTGCGTGTCACAGTCTGTGTGTCACAGTGTGTGTGTAACAGTGTGTGTGTCATAAGCTGCGTGTCATAAGCTGCGTGTCAGTCTGCGTGTCACAGTCTGCGTGTCACAGTGTGTGTGTGTGTCATAATCTGGGTGTCAGTGTGTGTGTCATAATCTGCGTGTCACAGTCTGTGTGTCACAGTATGCGTGTCACAGTGTGTGTCATAATCTGCGTGTCACAGTCTGCGTGTGTCATAATCTGCGTGTCACAGTGTGTGTGTCATAAGCTGCGTGTCATAAACTGCGTCACAGTCTGCGTGTCACAGTGTGTGTGTCATAATCTGCGTGTCACAGTCCGCGTGTCACAGTCTGCGTGTCACAGTCCGCGTGCCACAGTCTGCATGACATAGTGTATGTCACTTCAGAAGCAATGTACCAAATGATGAAGGTTAATACCAGAGTTTATCTGATGAGCTAACAATCTCTTAAATCAGTAAGCTGCACTGTGAGCAATACAAGGAGTCCGCCTGCAGACTGCTACATTCTCATCCATAGTAATTCCGCCAGCTGCACTGTGAGCAATACAAGGAGTCCGCCTGCAGACTGCTACATTCTCATCCATAGTAATTCCGCCAGCTGCACTGTGAGCAATACAAGGAGTCCGCCTGCAGACTGCTACATTCTCATCCATAGTAATTCCGCCAGCTGCACTGTGAGCAATACAAGGAGTCCGCCTGCAGACTGCTACATTCTCATCCATAGTAATTCCACCGGCTGCACTGTGAGCAATACAAGGAGTCCGCCTGCAGACTGTTACATTCTCATCCATAGTAATTCCACCAGCTGCACTGTGAGCAATACAAGGAGTCCGCCTGCAGACTGCTACATTCTCATCCATAGTAATTCCACCAGCTGCACTGTGAGCAATACAAGGAGTCCGCCTGCAGACTGCTACATTCTCATCCATAGTAATTCCACCGGCTGCACTGTGAGCAATACAAGGAGTCCGCCTGCAGACTGCTACATTCTCATCCATAGTAATTCCACCAGCTGCACTGCGAGCAATACAGGAGTCCGCCTGCAGACTGCTACATTCTCATCCATAGTAATTCCACCAGCTGCACTGTGAGCAATACAAGGAGTCCGCCTGCAGACTGTTACATTCTCATCCATAGTAATTCCACCAGCTGCACTGTGAGCAATACAGGAGTCCGCCTGCAGACTGCTACATTCTCATCCATAGTAATTCCACCGGCTGCACTGTGAGCAATACAAGGAGTCCGCCTGCAGACTGTTACATTCTCATCCATAGTAATTCCACCAGCTGCACTGTGAGCAATACAAGGAGTCCGCCTGCAGACTGCTACATTCTCATCCATAGTAATTCCACCAGCTGCACTGTGAGCAATACAGGAGTCCGCCTGCAGACTGCTACAGTCTCATCCATAGTAATTCCACCAGCTGCACTGTGAGCAATACAAGGAGTCCGCCTGCAGACTGCTACATTCTCATCCATAGTAATTCCACCAGCTGCACTGTGAGCAATACAAGGAGTCCGCCTGCAGACTGCTACAGTCTCATCCATAGTAATTCCACCAGCTGCACTGTGAGCAATACAAGGAGTCCGCCTGCAGACTGCTACATTCTCATTCATAGTAATTCCACCAGCTGCACTGTGAGCAATACAAGGAGTCCGCCTGCAGACTGCTACATTCTCATTCATAGTAATTCCACCAGCTGCACTGTGAGCAATACAAGGAGTCCGCCTGCAGACTGTTACATTCTCATCCATAGTAATTCCGCCAGCTGCACTGTGAGCAATACAGGAGTCCGCCTGCAGACTGCTACATTCTCATCCATAGTAATTCCACCAGCTGCACTGTGAGCAATACAGGAGTCCGCCTGCAGACTGCTACATTCTCATCCATAGTAATTCCACCAGCTGCACTGTGAGCAATACAAGGAGTCCGCCTGCAGACTGTTACATTCTCATCCATAGTAATTCCGCCAGCTGCACTGTGAGCAATACAGGAGTCCGCCTGCAGACTGCTACATTCTCATCCATAGTAATTCCACCAGCTGCACTGTGAGCAATACAGGAGTCCGCCTGCAGACTGCTACATTCTCATCCATAGTAATTCCACCAGCTGCACTGTGAACAATACAGGAGTCCGCCTGCAGACTGCTACAGTCTCATCCATAGTAATTCCACCAGCTGCACTGTGAGCAATACAAGGAGTCCGCCTGCAGACTGCTACATTCTCATCCATAGTAATTCCACCAGCTGCACTGTGAGCAATACAAGGAGTCCGCCTGCAGACTGCTACATTCTCATTCATAGTAATTCCACCAGCTGCACTGTGAGCAATACAAGGAGTCCGCCTGCAGACTGTTACATTCTCATCCATAGTAATTCCGCCAGCTGCACTGTGAGCAATACAGGAGTCCGCCTGCAGACTGCTACATTCTCATCCATAGTAATTCCACCAGCTGCACTGTGAGCAATACAGGAGTCCGCCTGCAGACTGCTACATTCTCATCCATAGTAATTCCACCAGCTGCACTGTGAGCAATACAAGGAGTCCGCCTGCAGACTGTTACATTCTCATCCATAGTAATTCCGCCAGCTGCACTGTGAGCAATACAAGGAGTCCGCCTGCAGACTGTTACATTCTCATCCATAGTAATTCCGCCAGCTGCACTGTGAGCAATACAAGGAGTCCACCTGCAGACTGCTACATTCTCATCCATAGTAATTCCACCAGCTGCACTGTGAGCAATACAAGGAGTCCGCCTGCAGACTGCTACATTCTCATCCATAGTAATTCCACCAGCTGCACTGTGAGCAATACAAGGAGTCCGCCTGCAGACTGTTACATTCTCATCCATAGTAATTCCACCAGCTGCACTGTGAGCAATACAAGGAGTCCGCCTGCAGACTGCTACATTCTCATCCATAGTAATTCCACCAGCTGCACTGTGAGCAATACAAGGAGTCCGCCTGCAGACTGCTACATTCTCATCCATAGTAATTCCACCGGCTGCACTGTGAGCAATACAAGGAGTCCGCCTGCAGACTGCTACATTCTCATCCATAGTAATTCCACCAGCTGCACTGCGAGCAATACAGGAGTCCGCCTGCAGACTGCTACATTCTCATCCATAGTAATTCCACCAGCTGCACTGTGAGCAATACAAGGAGTCCGCCTGCAGACTGTTACATTCTCATCCATAGTAATTCCACCAGCTGCACTGTGAGCAATACAGGAGTCCGCCTGCAGACTGCTACATTCTCATCCATAGTAATTCCACCGGCTGCACTGTGAGCAATACAAGGAGTCCGCCTGCAGACTGTTACATTCTCATCCATAGTAATTCCACCGGCTGCACTGTGAGCAATACAAGGAGTCCGCCTGCAGACTGTTACATTCTCATCCATAGTAATTCCACCAGCTGCACTGTGAGCAATACAAGGAGTCCGCCTGCAGACTGTTACATTCTCATCCATAGTAATTCCACCAGCTGCACTGTGAGCAATACAAAGAGTCCGCCTGCAGACTGCTACATTCTCATCCATAGTAATTCCACCAGCTGCACTGTGAGCAATACAGGAGTCCGCCTGCAGACTGCTACAGTCTCATCCATAGTAATTCCACCAGCTGCACTGTGAGCAATACAAGGAGTCCGCCTGCAGACTGCTACATTCTCATCCATAGTAATTCCACCAGCTGCACTGTGAGCAATACAGGAGTCCGCCTGCAGACTGCTACAGTCTCATCCATAGTAATTCCACCAGCTGCACTGTGAGCAATACAAGGAGTCCGCCTGCAGACTGCTACATTCTCATCCATAGTAATTCCACCAGCTGCACTGTGAGCAATACAAGGAGTCCGCCTGCAGACTGCTACAGTCTCATCCATAGTAATTCCACCAGCTGCACTGTGAGCAATACAAGGAATCCGCCTGCAGACTGCTACATTCTCATTCATAGTAATTCCACCAGCTGCACTGTGAGCAATACAAGGAGTCCGCCTGCAGACTGTTACATTCTCATCCATAGTAATTCCGCCAGCTGCACTGTGAGCAATACAGGAGTCCGCCTGCAGACTGCTACATTCTCATCCATAGTAATTCCACCAGCTGCACTGTGAGCAATACAGGAGTCCGCCTGCAGACTGCTACATTCTCATCCATAGTAATTCCACCAGCTGCACTGTGAGCAATACAGGAGTCCGCCTGCAGACTGCTACATTCTCATCCATAGTAATTCCACCAGCTGCACTGTGAGCAATACAGGAGTCCGCCTGCAGACTGCTACATTCTCATCCATAGTAATTCCACCAGCTGCACTGTGAGCAATACAGGAGTCCGCCTGCAGACTGCTACAGTCTCATCCATAGTAATTCCACCAGCTGCACTGTGAGCAATACAAGGAGTCCGCCTGCAGACTGCTACATTCTCATCCATAGTAATTCCACCAGCTGCACTGTGAGCAATACAAGGAGTCCGCCTGCAGACTGCTACATTCTCATTCATAGTAATTCCACCAGCTGCACTGTGAGCAATACAAGGAGTCCGCCTGCAGACTGTTACATTCTCATCCATAGTAATTCCGCCAGCTGCACTGTGAGCAATACAGGAGTCCGCCTGCAGACTGCTACATTCTCATCCATAGTAATTCCACCAGCTGCACTGTGAGCAATACAGGAGTCCGCCTGCAGACTCCTACATTCTCATCCATAGTAATTCCACCAGCTGCACTGTGAGCAATACAAGGAGTCCGCCTGCAGACTGCTACATTCTCATCCATAGTAATTCCACCAGCTGCACTGTGAGCAATACAAGGAGTCCGCCTGCAGACTGCTACATTCTCATCCATAGTAATTCCACCAGCTGCACTGTGAGCAATACAAGGAGTCCGCCTGCAGACTGCTACATTCTCATCCATAGTAATTCCACCAGCTGCACTGCGAGCAATACAGGAGTCCGCCTGCAGACTGCTACATTCTCATCCATAGTAATTCCACCAGCTGCACTGTGAGCAATACAAGGAGTCCGCCTGCAGACTGTTACATTCTCATCCATAGTAATTCCACCAGCTGCACTGTGAGCAATACAGGAGTCCGCCTGCAGACTGCTACATTCTCATCCATAGTAATTCCACCGGCTGCACTGTGAGCAATACAAGGAGTCCGCCTGCAGACTGTTACATTCTCATCCATAGTAATTCCACCGGCTGCACTGTGAGCAATACAAGGAGTCCGCCTGCAGACTGTTACATTCTCATCCATAGTAATTCCACCAGCTGCACTGTGAGCAATACAAGGAGTCTGCCTGCAGACTGCTACATTCTCATCCATAGTAATTCCACCAGCTGCACTGTGAGCAATACAGGAGTCCGCCTGCAGACTGCTACAGTCTCATCCATAGTAATTCCACCAGCTGCACTGTGAGCAATACAAGGAGTCCGCCTGCAGACTGCTACATTCTCATCCATAGTAATTCCACCCGCTGCACTGTGAGCAATACAAGGAGTCCGCCTGCAGACTGCTACAGTCTCATCCATAGTAATTCCACCAGCTGCACTGTGAGCAATACAAGGAGTCCGCCTGCAGACTGCTACATTCTCATTCATAGTAATTCCGCCAGCTGCACTGTGAGCAATACAAGGAGTCCGCCTGCAGACTGTTACATTCTCATCCATAGTAATTCCGCCAGCTGCACTGTGAGCAATACAGGAGTCCGCCTGCAGACTGCTACATTCTCATCCATAGTAATTCCACCAGCTGCACTGTGAGCAATACAGGAGTCCGCCTGCAGACTGCTACATTCTCATCCATAGTAATTCCACCAGCTGCACTGTGAGCAATACAGGAGTCCGCCTGCAGACTGCTACATTCTCATCCATAGTAATTCCACCAGCTGCACTGTGAGCAATACAGGAGTCCGCCTGCAGACTGCTACATTCTCATCCATAGTAATTCCACCAGCTGCACTGTGAACAATACAGGAGTCCGCCTGCAGACTGCTACAGTCTCATCCATAGTAATTCCACCAGCTGCACTGTGAGCAATACAAGGAGTCCGCCTGCAGACTGCTACATTCTCATCCATAGTAATTCCACCAGCTGCACTGTGAGCAATACAAGGAGTCCGCCTGCAGACTGCTACATTCTCATTCATAGTAATTCCACCAGCTGCACTGTGAGCAATACAAGGAGTCCGCCTGCAGACTGTTACATTCTCATCCATAGTAATTCCGCCAGCTGCACTGTGAGCAATACAGGAGTCCGCCTGCAGACTGCTACATTCTCATCCATAGTAATTCCACCAGCTGCACTGTGAGCAATACAGGAGTCCGCCTGCAGACTGCTACATTCTCATCCATAGTAATTCCACCAGCTGCACTGTGAGCAATACAAGGAGTCCGCCTGCAGACTGTTACATTCTCATCCATAGTAATTCCGCCAGCTGCACTGTGAGCAATACAAGGAGTCCGCCTGCAGACTGTTACATTCTCATCCATAGTAATTCCGCCAGCTGCACTGTGAGCAATACAAGGAGTCCGCCTGCAGACTGCTACATTCTCATCCATAGTAATTCCACCAGCTGCACTGTGAGCAATACAAGGAGTCCGCCTGCAGACTGCTACATTCTCATCCATAGTAATTCCACCAGCTGCACTGTGAGCAATACAAGGAGTCCGCCTGCAGACTGTTACATTCTCATCCATAGTAATTCCACCAGCTGCACTGTGAGCAATACAAGGAGTCCGCCTGCAGACTGCTACATTCTCATCCATAGTAATTCCACCGGCTGCACTGTGAGCAATACAAGGAGTCCGCCTGCAGACTGCTACATTCTCATCCATAGTAATTCCACCGGCTGCACTGTGAGCAATACAAGGAGTCCGCCTGCAGACTGCTACATTCTCATCCATAGTAATTCCACCAGCTGCACTGCGAGCAATACAGGAGTCCGCCTGCAGACTGCTACATTCTCATCCATAGTAATTCCACCAGCTGCACTGTGAGCAATACAAGGAGTCCGCCTGCAGACTGTTACATTCTCATCCATAGTAATTCCACCGGCTGCACTGTGAGCAATACAGGAGTCCGCCTGCAGACTGCTACATTCTCATCCATAGTAATTCCACCGGCTGCACTGTGAGCAATACAAGGAGTCCGCCTGCAGACTGTTACATTCTCATCCATAGTAATTCCACCGGCTGCACTGTGAGCAATACAAGGAGTCCGCCTGCAGACTGTTACATTCTCATCCATAGTAATTCCACCAGCTGCACTGTGAGCAATACAAGGAGTCCGCCTGCAGACTGCTACATTCTCATCCATAGTAATTCCACCAGCTGCACTGTGAGCAATACAGGAGTCCGCCTGCAGACTGCTACAGTCTCATCCATAGTAATTCCACCAGCTGCACTGTGAGCAATACAGGAGTCCGCCTGCAGACTGCTACATTCTCATCCATAGTAATTCCACCAGCTGCACTGTGAGCAATACAAGGAGTCCGCCTGCAGACTGCTACATTCTCATCCATAGTAATTCCACCAGCTGCACTGTGAACAATACAGGAGTCCGCCTGCAGACTGCTACAGTCTCATCCATAGTAATTCCACCAGCTGCACTGTGAGCAATACAAGGAGTCCGCCTGCAGACTGCTACATTCTCATCCATAGTAATTCCACCAGCTGCACTGTGAGCAATACAAGGAGTCCGCCTGCAGACTGCTACAGTCTCATCCATAGTAATTCCACCAGCTGCACTGTGAGCAATACAAGGAGTCCGCCTGCAGACTGCTACATTCTCATTCATAGTAATTCCACCAGCTGCACTGTGAGCAATACAAGGAGTCCGCCTGCAGACTGTTACATTCTCATCCATAGTAATTCCGCCAGCTGCACTGTGAGCAATACAGGAGTCCGCCTGCAGACTGCTACATTCTCATCCATAGTAATTCCACCAGCTGCACTGTGAGCAATACAGGAGTCCGCCTGCAGACTGCTACATTCTCATCCATAGTAATTCCACCAGCTGCACTGTGAGCAATACAGGAGTCCGCCTGCAGACTGCTACATTCTCATCCATAGTAATTCCACCAGCTGCACTGTGAGCAATACAGGAGTCCGCCTGCAGACTGCTACATTCTCATCCATAGTAATTCCACCAGCTGCACTGTGAGCAATACAGGAGTCCGCCTGCAGACTGCTACAGTCTCATCCATAGTAATTCCACCAGCTGCACTGTGAGCAATACAAGGAGTCCGCCTGCAGACTGCTACATTCTCATCCATAGTAATTCCACCAGCTGCACTGTGAGCAATACAAGGAGTCCGCCTGCAGACTGCTACATTCTCATCCATAGTAATTCCACCAGCTGCACTGTGAGCAATACAAGGAGTCCGCCTGCAGACTGCTACATTCTCATCCATAGTAATTCCACCAGCTGCACTGCGAGCAATACAGGAGTCCGCCTGCAGACTGCTACATTCTCATCCATAGTAATTCCACCAGCTGCACTGTGAGCAATACAAGGAGTCCGCCTGCAGACTGTTACATTCTCATCCATAGTAATTCCACCGGCTGCACTGTGAGCAATACAGGAGTCCGCCTGCAGACTGCTACATTCTCATCCATAGTAATTCCACCGGCTGCACTGTGAGCAATACAAGGAGTCCGCCTGCAGACTGTTACATTCTCATCCATAGTAATTCCACCGGCTGCACTGTGAGCAATACAAGGAGTCCGCCTGCAGACTGTTACATTCTCATCCATAGTAATTCCACCAGCTGCACTGTGAGCAATACAAGGAGTCTGCCTGCAGACTGCTACATTCTCATCCATAGTAATTCCACCAGCTGCACTGTGAGCAATACAGGAGTCCGCCTGCAGACTGCTACAGTCTCATCCATAGTAATTCCACCAGCTGCACTGTGAGCAATACAAGGAGTCCGCCTGCAGACTGCTACATTCTCATCCATAGTAATTCCACCCGCTGCACTGTGAGCAATACAAGGAGTCCGCCTGCAGACTGCTACAGTCTCATCCATAGTAATTCCACCAGCTGCACTGTGAGCAATACAAGGAGTCCGCCTGCAGACTGCTACATTCTCATTCATAGTAATTCCACCAGCTGCACTGTGAGCAATACAAGGAGTCCGCCTGCAGACTGTTACATTCTCATCCATAGTAATTCCGCCAGCTGCACTGTGAGCAATACAGGAGTCCGCCTGCAGACTGCTACATTCTCATCCATAGTAATTCCACCAGCTGCACTGTGAGCAATACAGGAGTCCGCCTGCAGACTGCTACATTCTCATCCATAGTAATTCCACCAGCTGCACTGTGAGCAATACAGGAGTCCGCCTGCAGACTGCTACATTCTCATCCATAGTAATTCCACCAGCTGCACTGTGAGCAATACAGGAGTCCGCCTGCAGACTGCTACATTCTCATCCATAGTAATTCCACCAGCTGCACTGTGAGCAATACAGGAGTCCGCCTGCAGACTGCTACAGTCTCATCCATAGTAATTCCACCAGCTGCACTGTGAGCAATACAAGGAGTCCGCCTGCAGACTGCTACATTCTCATCCATAGTAATTCCACCAGCTGCACTGTGAGCAATACAAGGAGTCCGCCTGCAGACTGCTACATTCTCATCCATAGTAATTCCACCAGCTGCACTGTGAGCAATACAAGGAGTCCGCCTGCAGACTGCTACATTCTCATTCATAGTAATTCCACCAGCTGCACTGTGAGCAATACAAGGAGTCCGCCTGCAGACTGTTACATTCTCATCCATTGTAATTCCGCCAGCTGCACTGTGAGCAATACAGGAGTCCGCCTGCAGACTGCTACATTCTCATCCATAGTAATTCCACCAGCTGCACTGTGAGCAATACAGGAGTCCGCCTGCAGACTCCTACATTCTCATCCATAGTAATTCCACCAGCTGCACTGTGAGCAATACAAGGAGTCCGCCTGCAGACTGTTACATTCTCATCCATAGTAATTCCGCCAGCTGCACTGTGAGCAATACAAGGAGTCCGCCTGCAGACTGTTACATTCTCATCCATAGTAATTCCGCCAGCTGCACTGTGAGCAATACAAGGAGTCCGCCTGCAGACTGCTACATTCTCATCCATAGTAATTCCACCAGCTGCACTGTGAGCAATACAAGGAGTCCGCCTGCAGACTGCTACATTCTCATCCATAGTAATTCCACCAGCTGCACTGTGAGCAATACAAGGAGTCCGCCTGCAGACTGCTACATTCTCATCCATAGTAATTCCACCAGCTGCACTGTGAGCAATACAAGGAGTCCGCCTGCAGACTGCTACATTCTCATCCATAGTAATTCCACCAGCTGCACTGTGAGCAATACAAGGAGTCCGCCTGCAGACTGCTACATTCTCATCCATAGTAATTCCGCCAGCTGCACTGCGAGCAATACAAGGAGTCCGCCTGCAGACTGTTACATTCTCATCCATAGTAATTCCGCCAGCTGCACTGCGAGCAATACAAGGAGTCCGCCTGCAGACTGCTACATTCTCATCCATAGTAATTCCACCAGCTGCACTGTGAGCAATACAGGAGTCCGCCTGCAGACTGCTACATTCTCATCCATAGTAATTCCGCCAGCTGCACTGTGAGCAATACAGGAGTCCGCCTGCAGACTGCTACATTCTCATCCATAGTAATTCCGCCAGCTGCACTGTGAGCAATACAAGGAGTCCGCCTGCAGACTGTTACATTCTCATCCATAGTAATTGCACCAGCTGCACTGTGAGCAATACAGGAGTCCGCCTGCAGACTGCTACATTCTCATCCATAGTAATTCCACCAGCTGCACTGTGAGCAATACAAGGAGTCCGCCTGCAGACTGTTACATTCTCATCCACAGTAATTCCACCAGCTGCACTGTGAGCAATACAGGAGTTCGCCTGCAGACTGTTACATTCTCATCCATAGTAATTCCACCGGCTGCACTGTGAGCAATACAAGGAGTCCGCCTGCAGACTGCTACATTCTCATCCATAGTAATTCCACCAGCTGCACTGTGAGCAATACAAGGAGTCCGCCTGCAGACTGCTACATTCTCATCCATAGTAATTCCACCAGCTGCACTGTGAGCAATACAAGGAGTCCGCCTGCAGACTGCTACAGTCTCATCCATAGTAATTCCACCAGCTGCACTGTGAGCAATACAGGAGTCCGCCTGCAGACTGCTACATTCTCACCCATAGTAATTCCGCCAGCTGCACTGTGAGCAATACAGGAGTCCGCCTGCAGACTGCTACATTCTCATCCATAGTAATTCCACCAGCTGCACTGTGAGCAATACAGGAGTCCACCTGCAGACTGCTACATTCTCATCCATAGTAATTCCACCAGCTGCACTGTGAGCAATACAAGGAGTCCGCCTGCAGACTGTTACATTCTCATCCATAGTAATTCCACCAGCTGCACTGTGAGCAATACAGGAGTCCGCCTGCAGACTGCTACATTCTCATCCATAGTAATTCCGCCGGCTGCACTGTGAGCAATACAAGGAGTCCGCCTGCAGACTATTACATTCTCATCCATAGTAATTCCACCAGCTGCACTGTGAGCAATACAGGAGTCCGCCTGCAGACTGTTACATTCAAATCCATAGTAATTCCACCAGCTGCACTGTGAGCAATACAAGGAGTCCGCCTGCAGACTGCTACATTCTCATCCATAGTAATTCCACCAGCTGCACTGTGAGCAATACAAGGAGTCCGCCTGCAGACTGTTACATTCTCATCCATAGTAATTCCGCCAGCTGCACTGTGAGCAATACAAGGAGTCCGCCTGCAGACTGTTACATTCTCATCCATAGTAATTCCGCCAGCTGCACTGTGAGCAATACAAGGAGTCCGCCTGCAGACTGCTACATTCTCATCCATAGTAATTCCACCCGCTGCACTGTGAGCAATACAAGGAGTCCGCCTGCAGACTGCTACATTCTCATCCATAGTAATTCCACCCGCTGCACTGTGAGCAATACAAGGAGTCCGCCTGCAGACTGCTACATTCTCATCCATAGTAATTCCACCCGCTGCACTGTGAGCAATACAAGGAGTCCGCCTGCAGACTGCTACATTCTCATCCATAGTAATTCCACCAGCTGCACTGTGAGCAATACAAGGAGTCCGCCTGCAGACTGCTACAGTCTCATCCATAGTAATTCCACCAGCTGCACTGTGAGCAATACAGGAGTCCGCCTGCAGACTGCTACATTCTCACCCATAGTAATTCCGCCAGCTGCACTGTGAGCAATACAGGAGTCCGCCTGCAGACTGCTACATTCTCATCCATAGTAATTCCACCAGCTGCACTGTGAGCAATACAGGAGTCCACCTGCAGACTGCTACATTCTCATCCATAGTAATTCCACCAGCTGCACTGTGAGCAATACAAGGAGTCCGCCTGCAGACTGTTACATTCTCATCCATAGTAATTCCACCAGCTGCACTGTGAGCAATACAGGAGTCCGCCTGCAGACTGCTACATTCTCATCCATAGTAATTCCGCCGGCTGCACTGTGAGCAATACAAGGAGTCCGCCTGCAGACTATTACATTCTCATCCATAGTAATTCCACCAGCTGCACTGTGAGCAATACAGGAGTCCGCCTGCAGACTGTTACATTCAAATCCATAGTAATTCCACCAGCTGCACTGTGAGCAATACAAGGAGTCCGCCTGCAGACTGCTACATTCTCATCCATAGTAATTCCACCAGCTGCACTGTGAGCAATACAAGGAGTCCGCCTGCAGACTGTTACATTCTCATCCATAGTAATTCCGCCAGCTGCACTGTGAGCAATACAAGGAGTCCGCCTGCAGACTGTTACATTCTCATCCATAGTAATTCCGCCAGCTGCACTGTGAGCAATACAAGGAGTCCGCCTGCAGACTGCTACATTCTCATCCATAGTAATTCCACCCGCTGCACTGTGAGCAATACAAGGAGTCCGCCTGCAGACTGCTACATTCTCATCCATAGTAATTCCACCAGCTGCACTGTGAGCAATACAGGAGTCCGCCTGCAGACTGCTACATTCTCATCCATAGTAATTCCACCAGCTGCACTGTGAGCAATACAGGAGTCCGCCTGCAGACTGCTACATTCTCATCCATAGTAATTCCACCAGCTGCACTGTGAGCAATACAAGGAGTCCGCCTGCAGACTGCTACATTCTCATCCATAGTAATTCCACCAGCTGCACTGTGAGCAATACAAGGAGTCCGCCTGCAGACTGTTACATTCTCATCCATAGTAATTCCACCAGCTGCACTGTGAGCAATACAAGGAGTCCGCCTGCAGACTGCTACATTCTCATCCATAGTAATTCCACCAGCTGCACTGTGAGCAATACAAGGAGTCCGCCTGCAGACTGTTACATTCTCATCCATAGTAATTCCGCCAGCTGCACTGTGAGCAATACAAGGAGTCCGCCTGCAGACTGCTACATTCTCATCCATAGTAATTCCACCAGCTGCACTGTGAGCAATACAAGGAGTCCGCCTGCAGACTGCTACATTCTCATCCATAGTAATTCCACCAGCTGCACTGTGAGCAATACAAGGAGTCCGCCTGCAGACTGTTACATTCTCATCCATAGTAATTCCACCAGCTGCACTGTGAGCAATACAGGAGTCCGCCTGCAGACTGCTACATTCTCATCCATAGTAATTCCACCAGCTGCACTGTGAGCAATACAAGGAGTCCGCCTGCAGACTGCTACATTCTCATCCATAGTAATTCCGCCAGCTGCACTGTGAGCAATACAAGGAGTCCGCCTGCAGACTGCTACATTCTCATCCATAGTAATTCCGCCAGCTGCACTGTGAGCAATACAAGGAGTCCGCCTGCAGACTGCTACATTCTCATCCATAGTAATTCCACCAGCTGCACTGTGAGCAATACAGGAGTCCGCCTGCAGACTGCTACATTCTCATCCATAGTAATTCCACCAGCTGCACTGTGAGCAATACAAGGAGTCCGCCTGCAGACTGCTACATTCTCATCCATAGTAATTCCACCAGCTGCACTGTGAGCAATACAGGAGTCCGCCTGCAGACTGCTACATTCTCATCCATAGTAATTCCGCCAGCTGCACTGTGAGCAATACAAGGAGTCCGCCTGCAGACTGCTACATTCTCATCCATAGTAATTCCGCCAGCTGCACTGCGAGCAATACAAGGAGTCCGCCTGCAGACTGCTACATTCTCATCCATAGTAATTCCACCATCTGCACTGTGAGCAATACAGGAGTCCGCCTGCAGACTGCTACAGTCTCATCCATAGTAATTCCACCAGCTGCACTGTGAGCAATACAGGAGTCCGCCTGCAGACTGCTACAGTCTCATCCATAGTAATTCCACCAGCTGCACTGTGAGCAATACAAGGAGTCCGCCTGCAGACTGTTACATTCTCATCCATAGTAATTCCACCAGCTGCACTGTGAGCAATACAAGGAGTCCGCCTGCAGACTGCTACAGTCTCATCCATAGTAATTCCACCAGCTGCACTGTGAGCAATACAAGGAGTCCGCCTGCAGACTGTTACATTCTCATCCATAGTAATTCCACCAGCTGCACTGTGAGCAATACAAGGAGTCCGCCTGCAGACTGTTACATTCTCATCCATAGTAATTCCACCAGCTGCACTGTGAGCAATACAAGGAGTCCGCCTGCAGACTGCTACATTCTCATCCATAGTAATTCCACCAGCTGCACTGTGAGCAATACAAGGAGTCCGCCTGCAGACTGTTACATTCTCATCCATAGTAATTCCACCAGCTGCACTGTGAGCAATACAAGGAGTCCGCCTGCAGACTGCTACATTCTCATCCATAGTAATTCCACCAGCTGCACTGTGAGCAATACAAGGAGTCCGCCTGCAGACTGTTACATTCTCATCCATAGTAATTCCGCCAGCTGCACTGTGAGCAATACAAGGAGTCCGCCTGCAGACTGTTACATTCTCATCCATAGTAATTCCACCAGCTGCACTGTGAGCAATACAAGGAGTCCGCCTGCAGACTGCTACATTCTCATCCATAGTAATTCCACCAGCTGCACTGTGAGCAATACAAGGAGTCCGCCTGCAGACTGTTACATTCTCATCCATAGTAATTCCACCAGCTGCACTGTGAGCAATACAAGGAGTCCGCCTGCAGACTGCTACATTCTCATCCATAGTAATTCCACCAGCTGCACTGTGAGCAATACAAAGAGTCCGCCTGCAGACTGCTACATTCTCATCCATAGTAATTCCGCCAGCTGCACTGTGAGCAATACAAGGAGTCCGCCTGCAGACTGCTACATTCTCATCCATAGTAATTCCACCAACTGCACTGTGAGCAATACAGGAGTCCGCCTGCAGACTGCTACATTCTCATCCATAGTAATTCCACCAGCTGCACTGTGAGCAATACAGGAGTCCACCTGCAGACTGCTACATTCTCATCCATAGTAATTCCACCAGCTGCACTGTGAGCAATACAAGGAGTCCGCCTGCAGACTGTCACATTCTCATCCATAGTAATTCCACCAGCTGCACTGTGAGCAATACAGGAGTCCGCCTGCAGACTGCTACATTCTCATCCATAGTAATTCCGCCGGCTGCACTGTGAGCAATACAAGGAGTCCGCCTGCAGACTATTACATTCTCATCCATAGTAATTCCACCAGCTGCACTGTGAGCAATACAGGAGTCCGCCTGCAGACTGTTACATTCAAATCCATAGTAATTCCACCAGCTGCACTGTGAGCAATACAAGGAGTCCGCCTGCAGACTGCTACATTCTCATCCATAGTAATTCCACCAGCTGCACTGTGAGCAATACAAGGAGTCCGCCTGGAGACTGTTACATTCTCATCCATAGTAATTCCGCCAGCTGCACTGTGAGCAATACAAGGAGTCCGCCTGCAGACTGTTACATTCTCATCCATAGTAATTCCGCCAGCTGCACTGTGAGCAATACAAGGAGTCCGCCTGCAGACTGCTACATTCTCATCCATAGTAATTCCACCCGCTGCACTGTGAGCAATACAAGGAGTCCGCCTGCAGACTGCTACATTCTCATCCATAGTAATTCCACCAGCTGCACTGTGAGCAATACAGGAGTCCGCCTGCAGACTGCTACATTCTCATCCATAGTAATTCCACCAGCTGCACTGTGAGCAATACAGGAGTCCGCCTGCAGACTGCTACATTCTCATCCATAGTAATTCCACCAGCTGCACTGTGAGCAATACAAGGAGTCCGCCTGCAGACTGCTACATTCTCATCCATAGTAATTCCACCAGCTGCACTGTGAGCAATACAAGGAGTCCGCCTGCAGACTGTTACATTCTCATCCATAGTAATTCCACCAGCTGCACTGTGAGCAATACAAGGAGTCCGCCTGCAGACTGCTACATTCTCATCCATAGTAATTCCACCAGCTGCACTGTGAGCAATACAAGGAGTCCGCCTGCAGACTGTTACATTCTCATCCATAGTAATTCCGCCAGCTGCACTGTGAGCAATACAAGGAGTCCGCCTGCAGACTGCTACATTCTCATCCATAGTAATTCCACCAGCTGCACTGTGAGCAATACAAGGAGTCCGCCTGCAGACTGCTACATTCTCATCCATAGTAATTCCACCAGCTGCACTGTGAGCAATACAAGGAGTCCGCCTGCAGACTGTTACATTCTCATCCATAGTAATTCCACCAGCTGCACTGTGAGCAATACAGGAGTCCGCCTGCAGACTGCTACATTCTCATCCATAGTAATTCCACCAGCTGCACTGTGAGCAATACAAGGAGTCCGCCTGCAGACTGCTACATTCTCATCCATAGTAATTCCGCCAGCTGCACTGTGAGCAATACAAGGAGTCCGCCTGCAGACTGCTACATTCTCATCCATAGTAATTCCGCCAGCTGCACTGTGAGCAATACAAGGAGTCCGCCTGCAGACTGCTACATTCTCATCCATAGTAATTCCACCAGCTGCACTGTGAGCAATACAGGAGTCCGCCTGCAGACTGCTACATTCTCATCCATAGTAGTTCCACCAGCTGCACTGTGAGCAATACAAGGAGTCCGCCTGCAGACTGCTACATTCTCATCCATAGTAATTCCACCAGCTGCACTGTGAGCAATACAGGAGTCCGCCTGCAGACTGCTACATTCTCATCCATAGTAATTCCGCCAGCTGCACTGTGAGCAATACAAGGAGTCCGCCTGCAGACTGCTACATTCTCATCCATAGTAATTCCGCCAGCTGCACTGCGAGCAATACAAGGAGTCCGCCTGCAGACTGCTACATTCTCATCCATAGTAATTCCACCATCTGCACTGTGAGCAATACAGGAGTCCGCCTGCAGACTGCTACAGTCTCATCCATAGTAATTCCACCAGCTGCACTGTGAGCAATACAGGAGTCCGCCTGCAGACTGCTACAGTCTCATCCATAGTAATTCCACCAGCTGCACTGTGAGCAATACAAGGAGTCCGCCTGCAGACTGTTACATTCTCATCCATAGTAATTCCACCAGCTGCACTGTGAGCAATACAAGGAGTCCGCCTGCAGACTGCTACAGTCTCATCCATAGTAATTCCACCAGCTGCACTGTGAGCAATACAAGGAGTCCGCCTGCAGACTGTTACATTCTCATCCATAGTAATTCCACCAGCTGCACTGTGAGCAATACAAGGAGTCCGCCTGCAGACTGCTACATTCTCATCCATAGTAATTCCACCAGCTGCACTGTGAGCAATACAAGGAGTCCGCCTGCAGACTGTTACATTCTCATCCATAGTAATTCCACCAGCTGCACTGTGAGCAATACAAGGAGTCCGCCTGCAGACTGCTACATTCTCATCCATAGTAATTCCACCAGCTGCACTGTGAGCAATACAAGGAGTCCGCCTGCAGACTGTTACATTCTCATCCATAGTAATTCCGCCAGCTGCACTGTGAGCAATACAAGGAGTCCGCCTGCAGACTGTTACATTCTCATCCATAGTAATTCCACCAGCTACACTGTGAGCAATACAAGGAGTCCGCCTGCAGACTGCTACATTCTCATCCATAGTAATTCCACCAGCTGCACTGTGAGCAATACAAGGAGTCCGCCTGCAGACTGTTACATTCTCATCCATAGTAATTCCACCAGCTGCACTGTGAGCAATACAAGGAGTCCGCCTGCAGACTGCTACATTCTCATCCATAGTAATTCCACCAGCTGCACTGTGAGCAATACAAAGAGTCCGCCTGCAGACTGCTACATTCTCATCCATAGTAATTCCGCCAGCTGCACTGTGAGCAATACAAGGAGTCCGCCTGCAGACTGCTACATTCTCATCCATAGTAATTCCACCAACTGCACTGTGAGCAATACAGGAGTCCGCCTGCAGACTGCTACATTCTCATCCATAGTAATTCCACCAGCTGCACTGTGAGCAATACAAGGAGTCCGCCTGCAGACTGCTACATTCTCATCCATAGTAATTCCACCAGCTGCACTGTGAGCAATACAGGAGTCCGCCTGCAGACTGCTACATTCTCATCCATAGTAATTCCACCAGCTGCACTGTGAGCAATACAAGGAGTCCGCCTGCAGACTGCTACATTCTCATCCATAGTAATTCCACCAGCTGCACTGTGAGCAATACAAGGAGTCCGCCTGCAGACTGCTACATTCTCATCCATAGTAATTCCGCCAGCTGCACTGCGAGCAATACAAGGAGTCCGCCTGCAGACTGCTACATTCTCATCCATAGTAATTCCACCAGCTGCACTGCGAGCAATACAAGGAGTCCGCCTGCAGACTGCTACATTCTCATCCATAGTAATTCCGCCAGCTGCACTGTGAGCAATACAAGGAGTCCGCCTGCAGACTGCTACATTCTCATCCATAGTAATTCCTCCAGCTGCACTGTGAGCAATACAAGGAGTCCGCCTGCAGACTGCTACATTCTCATCCATAGTAATTCCGCCAGCTGCACTGTGAGCAATACAAGGAGTCCGCCTGCAGACTGCTACATTCTCATCCATAGTAATTCCGCCAGCTGCACTGCGAGCAATACAAGGAGTCCGCCTGCAGACTGCTACATTCTCATCCATAGTAATTCCACCAGCTGCACTGTGAGCAATACAGGAGTCCGCCTGCAGACTGCTACCGTCTCATCCATAGTAATTCCACCAGCTGCACTGTGAGCAATACAGGAGTCCGCCTGCAGACTGCTACAGTCTCATCCATAGTAATTCCACCAGCTTCACTGTGAGCAATACAAGGAGTCCGCCTGCAGACTGCTACAGTCTCATCCATAGTAATTCCACCAGCTGCACTGTGAGCAATACAAGGAGTCCGCCTGCAGACTGTTACATTCTCATCCATAGTAATTCCACCAGCTGCACTGTGAGCAATACAAGGAGTCCGCCTGCAGACTGTTACATTCTCATCCATAGTAATTCCACCAGCTGCACTGTGAGCAATACAAGGAGTCCGCCTGCAGACTGTTACATTCTCATCTATAGTAATTCCACCAGCTGCACTGTGAGCAATACAAGGAGTCCGCCTGCAGACTGCTACATTCTCATCCATAGTAATTCCACCAGCTGCACTGTGAGCAATACAGGAGTCCGCCTGCAGACTGTTACATTCTCATTCATAGTAATTCCACCAGCTGCACTGTGAGCAATACAAGAAGTCCGCCTGCAGACTGCTACATTCTCATCCATAGTAATTCCACCGGCTGCACTGTGAGCAATACAAGGAGTCCGCCTGCAGACTGCTACATTCTCATCCATAGTAATTCCACCGGCTGCACTGTGAGCAATACAAGGAGTCCGCCTGCAGACTGCTACATTCTCATCCATAGTAATTCCACCGGCTGCACTGTGAGCAATACAAGGAGTCCGCCTGCAGACTGCTACATTCTCATCCATAGTAATTCCACCAGCTGCACTGTGAGCAATACAAGGAGTCCGCCTGCAGACTGCTACATTCTCATCCATAGTAATTCCACCGGCTGCACTGTGAGCAATACAAGGAGTCCGCCTGCAGACTGCTACATTCTCATCCATAGTAATTCCACCGGCTGCACTGTGAGCAATACAGGAGTCCGCCTGCAGACTGCTACATTCTCATCCATAGTAATTCCACCGGCTGCACTGTGAGCAATACAGGAGTCCGCCTGCAGACTGTTACATTCTCATCCATAGTAATTCCACCAGCTGCACTGTGAGCAATACAAGGAGTCCGCCTGCAGACTGTTACATTCTCATCGATAGTAATTCCACCAGCTGCACTGTGAGCAATACAAGGAGTCCGCCTGCAGACTGTTACATTCTCATCCATAGTAATTCCACCAGCTGCACTGTGAGCAATACAAGGAGTCCGCCTGCAGACTGTTACATTCTCATCCATAGTAATTCCACCAGCTGCACTGTGAGCAATACAAGGAGTCCGCCTGCAGACTGCTACATTCTCATCCATAGTAATTCCACCAGCTGCACTGTGAGCAATACAGGAGTCCGCCTGCAGACTGCTACATTCTCATCCATAGTAATTCCACCAGCTGCACTGTGAGCAATACAAGGAGTCCGCCTGCAGACTGCTACATTCTCATCCATAGTAATTCCACCAGCTGCACTGTGAGCAATACAAGGAGTCCGCCTGCAGACTGTTACATTCTCATTCATAGTAATTCCACCAGCTGCACTGTGAGCAATACAAGAAGTCCGCCTGCAGACTGCTACATTCTCATCCATAGTAATTCCACCGGCTGCACTGTGAGCAATACAAGGAGTCCGCCTGCAGACTGCTACATTCTCATCCATAGTAATTCCACCGGCTGCACTGTGAGCAATACAAGGAGTCCGCCTGCAGACTGCTACATTCTCATCCATAGTAATTCCACCGGCTGCACTGTGAGCAATACAGGAGTCCGCCTGCAGACTGCTACATTCTCATCCATAGTAATTCCACCGGCTGCACTGTGAGCAATACAGGAGTCCGCCTGCAGACTGCTACATTCTCATCCATAGTAATTCCACCAGCTGCACTGTGAGCAATACAAGGAGTCCGCCTGCAGACTGCTACAGTCTCATCCATAGTAATTCCACCAGCTGCACTGTGAGCAATACAAGGAGTCCGCCTGCAGACTGTTACATTCTCATCCATAGTAATTCCACCAGCTGCACTGTGAGCAATACAAGGAGTCCGCCTGCAGACTGCTACAGTCTCATCCATTGTAATTCCACCAGCTGCACTGTGAGCAATACAAGGAGTCCGCCTGCAGACTGTTACATTCTCATCCATAGTAATTCCACCAGCTGCACTGTGAGCAATACAAGGAGTCCGCCTGCAGACTGCTACATTCTCATCCATAGTAATTCCACCAGCTGCACTGTGAGCAATACAGGAGTCCGCCTGCAGACTGCTACATTCTCATCCATAGTAATTCCACCAGCTGCACTGTGAGCAATACAGGAGTCCGCCTGCAGACTGCTACATTCTCATCCATAGTAATTCCACCAGCTGCACTGTGAGCAATACAGGAGTCCGCCTGCAGACTGTTACATTCTCATCCATAGTAATTCCACCAGCTGCACTGTGAGCAATACAGGAGTCCGCCTGCAGACTGTTACATTCTCATCCATAGTAATTCCACCAGCTGCACTGTGAGCAATACAAGGAGTCCGCCTGCAGACTGCTACATTCTCATCCATAGTAATTCCACCAGCTGCACTGTGAGCAATACAGGAGTCAGCCTGCAGACTGCTACATTCTCATCCATAGTAATTCCACCAGCTGCACTGTGAGCAATACAAGGAGTCCGCCTGCAGACTGCTACATTCTCATCCATAGTAATTCCACCAGCTGCACTGTGAGCAATACAAGGAGTCCGCCTGCAGACTGCTACATTCTCATCCATAGTAATTCCACCAGCTGCACTGTGAGCAATACAAGGAGTCCGCCTGCAGACTGCTACATTCTCATCCATAGTAATTCCACCAGCTGCACTGTGAGCAATACAAGGAGTCCGCCTGCAGACTGCTACATTCTCATCCATAGTAATTCCACCAGCTGCACTGTGAGCAATACAAGGAGTCCGCCTGCAGACTGCTACATTCTCATCCATAGTAATTCCACCAGCTGCACTGTGAGCAATACAAGGAGTCCGCCTGCAGACTGCTACAGTCTCATCCATAGTAATTCCACCAGCTGCACTGTGAGCAATACAAGGAGTCCGCCTGCAGACTGCTACATTCTCATCCATAGTAATTCCACCAGCTGCACTGTGAGCAATACAAGGAGTCCGCCTGCAGACTGCTACATTCTCATCCATAGTAATTCCACCAGCTGCACTGTGAGCAATACAAGGAGTCCGCCTGCAGACTGCTACATTCTCATCCATAGTAATTCCACCAGCTGCACTGTGAGCAATACAAGGAGTCCGCCTGCAGACTGTTACATTCTCATCCATAGTAATTCCGCCAGCTGCACTGTGAGCAATACAGGAGTCCGCCTGCAGACTGCTACAGTCTCATCCATAGTAATTCCACCAGCTGCACTGTGAGCAATACAAGGAGTCCGCCTGCAGACTGCTACATTCTCATCCATAGTAATTCCGCCAGCTGCACTGCGAGCAATACAAGGAGTCCGCCTGCAGACTGCTACATTCTCATCCATAGTAATTCCACCAGCTGCACTGCGAGCAATACAAGGAGTCCGCCTGCAGACTGTTACATTCTCATCCATAGTAATTCCACCAGCTGCACTGTGAGCAATACAAGGAGTCCGCCTGCAGACTGCTACTGTACATTCTAATCCATAGTAATTCCACCAGCTGCACTGTGAGCAATACAAGGAGTCCGCCTGCAGACTGTTACATTCTCATCCATAGTAATTCCGCCAGCTGCACTGTGAGCAATACAAGGAGTCCGCCTGCAGACTGCTACATTCTCATCCATAGTAATTCCACCCGCTGCACTGTGAGCAATACAAGGAGTCCGCCTGCAGACTGTTACATTCTCATCCATAGTAATTCCACCCGCTGCACTGTGAGCAATACAAGGAGTCCGCCTGCAGACTGCTACATTCTCATCCATAGTAATTCCACCCGCTGCACTGTGAGCAATACAAGGAGTCCGCCTGCAGACTGCTACATTCTCATCCATAGTAATTCCGCCAGCTGCACTGTGAGCAATACAAGGAGTCCGCCTGCAGACTGCTACATTCTCATCCATAGTAATTCCACCAGATGCACTGTGAGCAATACAGGAGTCCGCCTGCAGACTGCTACATTCTCATCCATAGTAATTCCACCAGCTGCACTGTGAGCAATACAAGGAGTCCGCCTGCAGACTGCTACAGTCTCATCCATAGTAATTCCACCAGCTGCACTGTGAGCAATACAAGGAGTCCGCCTGCAGACTGCTACATTCTCATCCATAGTAATTCCACCAGCTGCACTGTGAGCAATACAAGGAGTCCGCCTGCAGACTGCTACATTCTCATCCATAGTAATTCCACCAGATGCACTGTGAGCAATACAAGGAGTCCGCCTGCAGACTGCTACATTCTCATCCATAGTAATTCCACCAGCTGCACTGTGAGCAATACAAGGAGTCCGCCTGCAGACTGCTACAGTCTCATCCATAGTAATTCCACCAGCTGCACTGTGAGCAATACAAGGAGTCCGCCTGCAGACTGCTACATTCTCATCCATAGTAATTCCGCCGGCTGCACTGTGAGCAATACAAGGAGTCCGCCTGCAGACTGCTACATTCTCATCCATAGTAATTCCACCCGCTGCACTGTGAGCAATACAAGGAGTCCGCCTGCAGACTGTTACATTCTCATCCATAGTAATTCCACCCGCTGCACTGTGAGCAATACAAGGAGTCCGCCTGCAGACTGCTACATTCTCATCCATAGTAATTCCACCCGCTGCACTGTGAGCAATACAAGGAGTCCGCCTGCAGACTGCTACATTCTCATCCATAGTAATTCCACCGGCTGCACTGTGAGCAATACAGGAGTCCGCCTGCAGACTGTTACATTCTCATCCATAGTAATTCCACCGGCTGCACTGTGAGCAATACAAGGAGTCCGCCTGCAGACTGTTACATTCTCATCCATAGTAATTCCACCAGCTGCACTGTGAGCAATACAAGGAGTCCGCCTGCAGACTGTTACATTCTCATCCATAGTAATTCCACCAGCTGCACTGTGAGCAATACAAGGAGTCCGCCTGCAGACTGCTACATTCTCATCCATAGTAATTCCACCAGCTGCACTGTGAGCAATACAGGAATCCGCCTGCAGACTGTTACATTCTCATCCATAGTAATTCCACCAGCTGCACTGTGAGCAATACAAGGAGTCCGCCTGCAGACTGTTACATTCTCATCCATAGTAATTCCACCCGCTGCACTGTGAGCAATACAAGGAGTCCGCCTGCAGACTGCTACATTCTCATCCATAATAATTCCACCAGCTGCACTGTGAGCAATACAAGGAGTCCGCCTGCAGACTGCTACATTCTCATCCATAGTAATTCCACCAGCTGCACTGTGAGCAATACAGGAGTCCGCCTGCAGACTGCTACATTCTTATTCATTTTCATAGTAATTTCGCCGGCTGCACGGAGCAAAACACACTAATACCCCGCAAGCTCTAAACACCCACCCCCCACCCCCCCCCCCCAATTACCAGATAATATATATATGTATATAAGTGTCAATTGGAGTGCTAGTGGGCGTGGCTAAATGTATACAACAAAAAAACAAAGAAGCCCAGAGCTACATCCAATATGACAAAAATATACCGTGCAATACCTCTATATCTCTTGAAAAAAGGGGTAATTTAGTTAAACCCTTTGGCCAAAGCATTTTAAGCCTGCAAAAGACTTCAAGGCATGTGAAAAATTAGTGCAGACAAAGCGCCAATATAACAAAAATGTGACAATATTAATAATCAGTGAAATGACACTAAGCGCCAGAGAGGTCTGTGGTTCTCACACTTCAAGGCATAACCATAATATTGCAGTTAGAGGAAGAATGATCGCATTGGATCTGTCACAACCAGCTGCATGAAAGAGAACTGTCTATTTGGAAAGTGGGGAGGGGCGAGCTTAAACCCTGGGAGGGAGGAGCCACTAACCGCCAAAACAGTAGAGACCAGCTGGACAAAGTTAATAAACATCCTGCTGCACGGAGCACACGTCCATGCAGGAAAATAGCCCTACAATAATAACATGGAACATGCAGCTTTCACTGGGGCACCTTACTGTGGTGATCAGATTATAAAACTAAATTATATAAAAGTGTTAATACAAATAATTAAAGCAGCGCCCAAACTGCACCCCCCCACCCCCCTCCTTTATATGTGCATCCACACAATGATAAGTAATTAGCTAAGTTGCCGGTTTATCCGTTCTCCTCTGATCGATTGGCGCAGATTTCGGCTCAGGGGTTTTCACTAAATGGCTGTCAGTGCAGCGGAAGAGGACCAAAGATGTAACGTTTTGTAGGGAAGATCATGTGACCAGGCAGTCACTAGATACAATTTGTGCACAGCTAGAGAGAGGGCAGGACTCAAAAAGGGGTGTGCCAGAGCCTGTTTCAGAAGGGCATGTGACTGTAAATGGTTGCTATAGAAATAAAAAATGCTTGTTACATTATACTACATTAAAAATGTCATTCAGATTTTGTATTTATTTTTTTAATGATACAAATAATTTCTCATAGTATAGACCGGATTTTTTTTTTTTAACCACACGTAGAATATTGCTTGTTCTGCAGCTTTAAAGTTCTAAAGGGCAAAACCTGCCCAAAATCAAGTTTGTGCTACTCGTCTTCTGAAGAAGCAACAAGGCACTTTACTAAATGTTCTCCGTCAATCAACTGACGTATCCACATATACAGTTTTACTTTTAAGGATTTTAAGATCATGTGACCAGGCAGTCACCAGGTGCACTGCTAGAGAGGGGATGGGGCTCCAAAAGGGGTGTGCCTGAGCCTGTTTCAGAAAAAGAAAGGGATGTGACTTTGTAAATGGTTGCTATAGAAACAAAAATAAAATGCTTGTTACATTATAATACATTAACAATGTAATTCAGAGTTGTTTAAAAAAAATAAATGCTGCAAGTATTTTCGCATAGTACAGAACTGATTAATTAAAAAAAAATCACATGTAGGATATTGCTTGGTCTGCAGCTTTAAAGTGACATTTGGCTAATAGAAAATAGACAGACAGATAATCTCAGCTGGTGCCACAGTAATACCTTACCCTACACTTAGGGTAAAACAAAGTCCATATAAATTCCAAATCAGTGCGCTCCTCCTCGCTGGTGCGAATGACAGAGACACACTCAGATTTAACACAGAAAAGGGGCAAAAAAGGGGACGAGAACAAGTAATGAAAAAAGCAGTAGTGTAATATCTCTATATATAACATATATTTGCATAACATCCAATGTTCTCACTCACATGCTACAAGATCATTTTGGCGGTGTATAACCTCGAAGGTCGCTATTCCCAACTCTCTCACTCTCACAAGAGTTAAAACCGACCTGACCCGAGGAGTTGTAGGCCTCACTGATGGTCACGAGTGCGGAAGTACCGTGGGCGCATGCGCGAGTGAGAGTGTAACACTCCACTCCTACGCGTTTCGCCAATACTCTGGCTTCATCAGGAAATTTTGCACGGTGGGGGACCGCACGAGTGAGAGCAGCGCAGAGGACGCCGACCGGGGATGGGAATCAGTGAGAGCGCTGATCCAAAGACCCGCATAGGATCGCAACTCCAGAGAGAGAGAGAGCTGGGAAAAGAGACCACGGAGGTTGTACACTGCCTACAAGATATTGTAGCATGTGAGTGAGACCATTGGATGTTATGCAAATATATGTTATATATAGACTTATTACACTATTGCTTCTTGGTTTTTTTCTTCTCGTCCCCCTTTTTTAATTTTTTTTGCCCCTTTTCTGTGTTACATATGAGTGTGCCTGTTTGTCATTCACACCAGCGAGGAGCGCACTCATTTGGAACTTATCTGTTGTGATCAGAACCTGCCGATAAGCCAAGGTCATTCAAAATCAACTCTGTGACTCTTTAGTCAAGAGTTGATCAAAATCAACTCTTTAGGCTTCTTCCATTGCGGCTGCTCAGCATAAAGAACTCCGATTTGCATATTTGGTTCCAATCTCCTGGCGTTTACTCAGTACTGTTAAATACAAAAACAGACATCATTTTGGCTAAAAAATAGGGAACATTGGTTTAGGAGACATTCAAGATTTTCAGCTGCATCCACTTCTAAAGTTATGGGCCAAGAATCCATCACTGGTACCGTCTGGTCATTTACAAGTCTTGTGTTTATAAATATTTATACCACTCCTCAGCTCCAGAAAATATATTGTAACCTCCTTCCAAAAGTGAAACTATGCATCATGTTAACAGCTGCCTCCCCAACTTGCTCTAAAATGTCAAATGCAAAGGGAAAGCGGTGCTTACTTCTTCCTGTCCAAAAATACTGGACACAATGGTGAAAGGTGCGACGTGCTGGAGACGCACACCTCTAACCGCTCCATGCTGTTTCCCCCTCTTCTTGGCCCCAACCCCAGGCTCATGACACCTGCTCCTCCTAATTGGCTGCATTACCCAGCAGCAGCCAATCTGGATGGAGGAAGCTGCCCAGGTAATATGGGTATACACATACACGCCCAGAGAGGTAATACGGGTATACACATACACGCCCAGAGAGGTAATACCGGTAAAGAATCCCAGCAGGGTATGCAGGCGGAGCACAGCCGATCAAATAAGAGGTTAGTCCAGGGTTACAGCATATCCATAGAAACAATACTTTATTGAATAGACAACAACATGGTGCAGGAAGATAAAAAATGGGGTCCTCTTACGCGTTTCACGCCTTGGACGGCGCTTCGTCAGCGAGTATACCTCATTACTGTGAGTCTCCTCTCTTATGGTATTCTCTCCCCACCGGAAATGACATATCGGAATAATGCAAGGCAATGATTGGCCAGTGCTAGATAGTTGTAAACATGGAGATGATATCATCCATAAGATATGGGTGGGGGGAATGTCCAAAATTAAGCCGTAATCATGAGAGAGGGCTCATTAGTCTCACATAAATCCGCATTAAATTATCTAAATGTCTGCGGATACAAATGGTTATATTAAAACAAAAAAAATGGTTAAGAACAGTAGACTGTGTTTCTTGGAGGTATTGAAGACAAAGATGCAAAATCTATTAATGCCATACAGACATGAAAAATATATTAATAATATTATATCTAATTAATAATCAAGCTGATGCATGCTTATGTGTTAGCACCAAAAACTTCTAAAAAAATGAAGACAACACATGCAGAGTAAGATCATGGAGAGTTTATCTGGGGACTCTAAGAAATGGAAACAAAAGAAACAGCGCACAACGCCAAATAGTGAAGCTAGTAATGCTATATATTAGTAATTACAGGGTAATAAATCTGCGTACTTCAAAACAGTGGAATAGGTGCATTTAGTGTGTTTCACACAAGTTACCACTCAGCAACTGTTGTCAGAAGAGTCTGCAGCTTGCTTCTCTCAGCGGGGGCGCTACGTTGGTTCAGGAGCAGGATTAATGTCCAAAACCCCTCATCCCGCAGTACATCGCTCCCAAGGGGATTTCCCTTTACAGCAACCACGCTCCGTTGCAGGTATTGGTGCTTGGTGGGACCGCTCGCGCTTCCAAGCCGTCTGGTGCAGCTCGTGTAGCTCAGCGAGCAGATCCACGGTACGGGGGTGAGACCTCAGCTCTGCAAGGGTACACTCGGCGTGCCACGTTGTCGCTCCGTCACGGGATACTGCGTGATGACGTCACAGTCTCCGCAGCAGCGAGGGAACCGGCAGGGAGGCATTCAAAGTCTGCCAGAGCCTCCCTGCCGGTTCCCTCGCTGCTGCGGAGACTGTGACGTCATCATGCAGTATCCCGTGACGGAGCGACAACGTGGCACGCCGAGTGTACCCTTGCAGAGCTGAGGTCTCACCCCCGTACAGTGGATCTGCTCGCTGAGCTACACGAGCTACACCAGACGGCTTGGAAGCGCGAGCGGTCCCACCAAGCACCAATACCTGCAACGGAGCGTGGTTGCTGTAAAGGGAAATCCCCTTGGGAGCGATGTACTGCGGGATGAGGGGTTTTGGACATTAATCCTGCTCCTGAACCAACGTAGCGCCCCCGCTGAGAGAAGCAAGCTGCAGACTCTTCTGACAACAGTTGCTGAGTGGTAACTTGTGTGAAACACACTAAATGCACCTATTCCACTGTTTTGATGTACGCAGATTTATTACCCTGTAATTACTAATATATAGCATTACTTGCTTCACTATTTGGCGTTGTGCGCTGTTTCTTTTGTTTCCATTTCTTAGAGTGTGGGGGGTGCTGAGCCACCCCCTGTGTTTATAGCAGCAGACGCCTCTACAAATACACGGTTATGTGATATAATTTCTTCATATATACACCCTCACTGTGGTTATTGTGATTTATTTCTTGGTCACTTATTTATGTGGTTTAGTCACTGCACTATATTTATATTCTAAATTTTGGGTTAGATAGTAGCGCACAGTATTTTCTCTGTTTTTTATCTGAGGACTCTGATGGCAGTCAGACCAGATCTACGTCTTATGGACGTAACTGCACTGATAACGCAATACGCAGTAAAAAAGCAACCCAAGTCTTTGAGGGGTCGATATTACCAATTGATGATGATGATATTGATCTACCCATGTTTTTTAATAAACTTGAAAAAGCTTTATCAGTGGACATTCGTCTATGGTGGGACATTACCACCCTAGAAAATGATCAAATAGTTAAAAGATTACCAAGAGGACTAAGAGTTACCAAAATGCCTTCATTTGGGTTTCCCTCTAAGGATTTTGAACTTGACTGGATTGAAGTCCTGGATGAATGGCATGCATCAGCTTGATTATTAATTAGATATAATATTATTAATATATTTTTCATGTCTTTATGGTATTAATAGATTTTGCATCTTTGTCTTCAATACCTCCTTCAGTACACACACAGAGAGGTAATACCGGTATACACGTACACGCCCAGAGAGGTAATACCGGTATACACGTACACGCCCAGAGAGGTAATACCGGTATACACGTACACGCCCAGAGAGGTAATACCGGTATACACGTACACGCCCAGAGAGGTTACCGGTATACACATAAATGTCCAGAGAGGAAATACCGGTATACACATAAATGTCCAGAGAGGTAATACCGGTATACACATACACACCCAGAGTGGTAATACCGATATACATATACACGCCCAGAGAGGTAATACCGGTATACACATACACGTCCAGTATTACCTCTCATTTTTTACTGGACAGTGTCCAAGTACAGTACAGTCCGGTTCCATACTGGACACCTGGCAACCCTACATGATGTCCTTATAGGAGGGAATGCAGCTGAACTGTAGCATGCAGAAGTTATAATCAATGCTTCAGAGCAGAGGATCACATCAATCATGTGAAATATACACAAACCCCCAGACAAGAATCTGAGCAATTTGCTAGTAGCACATGTAGGCAGATTTAGCTCCATCAGTAGAAAAAGATGTGACAGCAGAGAGGGGCAGAAGAAAGATCGATGCCTGAAACACCAGACTGGCCAGGTCTCGCTGCTGCCTCTATTCTACGTGGACCTAAGCTGGCCAGGTCTCGCTGCTGCCTCTATTCTACGTGGACCTAAGCTGGCCAGGTCTCGCTGCTGCCTCTATTCTACGTGGACCTAAGCTGGCCAGGTCTCGCTGCTGCCTCTATTCTACGTGGACCTAACCCAGCCAGGTCTCACTGGTGCCTCTATTCTACGTGGACCTAAGCCGGCCAGGTCTCACTGCTGCCTCTATTCTACGTGGACCTAAGCCGGCCAGGTCTCGCTGCTGCCTCTATTCTACGTGGACCTAACCCGGCCAGGTCTCACTGCTGCCTTTATTCTACATGGACCTGAAGCCGACCAGGTCTCGCTGCTGCCTCTATTGTACGTGGACCTAAGCTAGCCAGGTCTCACTGCTGCCTCTATTCTACGTGGGCCAAAGCCAGCCAGGTTTCACTGCTGCCTCTATTCTACGTGGACCTAAGCTGGCCATGTCTTGCTGCTGCCTCTATTGTACGTGGACCTAAGCTGGCCAGGTTTCACTGCTGCCTCTATTGTACGTGGACCTAAGCTAGCCAGGTCTCACTGCTGCCTCTATTCTACATGGGCCAAAGCCAGCCAGGTTTCACTGCTGCCTCTATTCTACGTGGACCTAAGCTGGCCATGTCTTGCTGCTGCCTCTATTGTACGTGGACCTAAGCTGGCCAGGTTTCACTGCTGCCTCTATTCTACGTGGACCTAAGCTGGCCAGGTCTCACTGCTGCCTCTATTCTACGTGGACCTAAGCCGGCCATGTCTCACTGCTGCCTCTATTCTACGTGGACCTAATCTGGTCAGATATCGCTGATGCCTCTATTCTACGTGGACCTGAAGCCGACCAGGTCTTGCTGCTGCCTCTATTCTATGTGGACCTAACCCGGCCAGGTCTCGCTGCTGCCTCTATTCTACGTGGACCTAATCTGGCCAGATATCGCTGGGGCCTCTATTCTACGTGGACCTAACCCGTCCAGGTCTCGCTGCTGCCTCTATTCTACGTGGACCTGAAGCCGGCCAGGTCTCGCTGCTGCCTCTATTCTACGTAGACCTAACCCGGCCAGGTCTCGCTGCTGCCTCTATTCTACGTGGACCTGAAGCCGGCCAGGTCTCACTGCTGCCTCTATTCTACGTGGACCCAAGCCAGCCAGGTCTCACTGCTGCCTCTATTGTACGTGGATCTAAGCCGGCCAGGTCTCACTGCTGCCTCTATTCTACGTGGACCCAAGCCAGCCAGGTTTCACTGCTGCCTCTATTCTACATGGACCTAAGCTGGCCAGGTCTCACTGCTGCCTCTATTGTACGTGGATCTAAGCCGGCCAGGTCACGCTGCTGCCTCTATTCTACGTAGACCTAACCCTGCCCGGTCTCGCTGCTGCCTCTATTCTACGTAGACCTAACCCGGCCAGGTCTCGCTGCTGCCTCTATTCTACGTGGACCTAAGCCGGCCAGGTCTCGCTGCTGCCTCTATTCTACGTGGACCCAAGCCAGCCAGGTCTCACTGCTGCCTCTAGTGTACGTGGATCTAAGCCGGCCAGGTCTCACTGCTGCCTCTATTGTACGTGGATCTAAGCCGGCCAGGTCTCACTGCTGCCTCTATTCTACATGGACCTAAGCCGGCCAGGTCTCACTGCTGCCTCTATTCTACGTGGACCCAAGCCAGCCAGGTCTCACTGCTGCCTCTATTGTACGTGGATCTAAGCTGGCCAGGTCTCACTGCTGCCTCTATTGTACGTGGACCTAAGCCGGCCAGGTCTCGCTGCTGCCTCTATTGTACGTGGACCTATGCCGGCCAGGTCTCACTGCTACCTCTATTCTATGTGGACCTAAGCCGGCCAGGTCTCACTGCTGCCTCTATTCTACGTGGACCCAAGCCAGCCAGGTCTCACTGCTGCCTCTATTGTACGTGGATCTAAGCTGGCCAGGTCTCGCTGCTGCCTCTATTGTACGTGGACCTAAGCCAGCCAGGTCTCACTGCTACCTCTATTCTATGTGGACCTAAGATAGCCAGGTCTCACTGCTGCCTCTATTCTATGTGGACCTAAGATAGCCAGGTCTCACTGCTGCCTCTATTCCACGTGGACCTAACCCGGCCAGGTCTCACTGCTGCCTCTATTCCACGTGGACCTAACCCGGCCAGGTCTCACTGCTGCCTCTATTCTACGTGGACCTAAGCTAGCCAGGTCTCGCTGCTGCCTCTATTCCACGTGGACCTGATGCCGGCCAGGTCTCACTGCTGCCTCTATTCTACGTGGACCCAAGCCAGCCAGGTTTCACTGCTGCCTCTATTCCACGTGGACCTAACCCGGCCAGGTCTCACTGCTGCCTCTATTCTACGTGGACCTAAGCTAGCCAGGTCTCGCTGCTGCCTCTATTCCACGTGGACCTGAAGCCGGCCAGGTCTCACTGCTGCCTCTATTCTACGTGGACCCAAGCCAGCCAGGTCTCACTGCTGCCTCTATTCTACGTGGACGTAACCCGGCCAGGTCTCGCTGCTGCCTCTATTCTACGTGGACCTAAGCTGGCCATGTCTTGCTGCTGCCTCTATTCTATGTGGACCTAATCCGGCCAGGTCTCACTGCTGCCTCTATTCCACGTGGACCTAACCCGGCCAGGTCTCACTGCTGCCTCTATTCTACGTGGACCTAAGCTAGCCAGGTCTCGCTGCTGCCTCTATTCCACGTGGACCTGAAGCCGGCCAGGTCTCACTGCTGCCTCTATTCTACGTGGACCCAAGCCAGCCAGGTTTCACTGCTGCCTCTATTCCACGTGGACCTAACCCGGCCAGGTCTCACTGCTGCCTCTATTCTACGTGGACCTAAGCTAGCCAGGTCTCGCTGCTGCCTCTATTCCACGTGGACCTGAAGCCGGCCAGGTCTCACTGCTGCCTCTATTCTACGTGGACCCAAGCCAGCCAGGTCTCACTGCTGCCTCTATTCTACGTGGACGTAACCCGGCCAGGTCTCGCTGCTGCCTCTATTCTACGTGGACCTAAGCTGGCCATGTCTTGCTGCTGCCTCTATTCTATGTGGACCTAATCCGGCCAGATATCGCTATTGCCTCTATTCTACGTGGACCTAAGCCGGCCAGGTCTCACTGCTGCCTCTATTCTACATGGACCTAACCCGGCCAGGTCTCACTGGTGCCTCTATTCCACGTGGACCTAAGCCGGCCAGGTCTCACTGCTGCCTTTATTCTACGTGGACCTAACACGGCCAGGTCTCACTGGTGCCTCTATTCCACGTGGACCTAAGCCGGCCAGGTCTCGCTGCTGCCTCTATTCTACGTGGACCTAAGCCGGCTAGGTTTTACTGCTGCCTCTATTGTACATGGACCTGAAGCCGACCAGGTCTCGCTGCTGCCTCTATTCTACGTGGACCTAACCCGGCCAGGTCTCATTGCTGCCTCTATTCTACGTGGACCTAACACGGCCATGTCTCACTGCTGCCTCTATTCTACATGGACCTAAGCCGGCCAGGTTTCGCTGCTGCCTCTATTCCACGTGGACCTAACCCGGCCAGTTCCCATTGCTGCCTCTATTCCACGTGGACCTAACCCGGCCAGGTCTCATTGCTGCCTCTATTCTACGTGAATCTAAGCTGGCCAGGTCTCGTTGCTGCCTCTGTTGTACGTGGACCTAAGCCGGCCAGGTCTCGCTGCTTCCTCTATTCTACGTGGACCTAAGCCCCTATTTAGTACGCAGTGAAGACGTGTTCCCAGTGCTGGAGAAGAAATCAACTCCATATCAATGGGACTGAAATCCTGTCCAGGAAAGAGAAGCCGGGAAGCAGCTTGGTAGCTTATTAGAGTAACCTTAAGGGAAATCCCTGTGAAGAAGGAAGCACACTATGACGTGATATATGTATTTGCATGTCCACAGCTGCAGCTCGCCCTCCGTATGATCAGTTCGAGATGCCCCCAGTGATCACTCATGCCCTATTCGTGGTGGTCGTCTCCTGTCTCTCATTAGGACCTTACGGATTAAATCAGTCCAGGTGACTTATGCGTTGAGGATGTACCAACCAACACTCAATTCATTTGTAATCTCGGTGCAATAACACCTCGGCTAATTCATTGGTTATTCCTAAAATCCACAGCTTCTAGTATAAAAGGGGGCACTTTTTGTGGCTAGGCGTGTGGGTGCTTTTCCCCAACAGAGATACAAAAGAAACACATACTGTACTGTACTAGTCAAGTTGGTTCTCTCTCTTCTAAGTGAAGCATTATAAAAAGTAGTGTGAACATAGAAAACTATTTCAAAGGAACAAATGGGCACCCAGTGGTGAGCAACTGACCCCCAAACTGTAATTGGTTCTACATCGAGTGGAAATATGCTCGGGAACAGCACATGGGGGTCACAAACGTGGCCTCTCCGTTCTAGTGAGTAATATTGACGTGCGGTTATCTTATGTTTTAATTAGATTTCCTATAGCCTTGAATGTAATTTCCATTCAATACGGTCTTCTGGAAATAAATTGATAAATGAACTTGCAATAAAGACAGCAGGGAGGATTAAATATTGAATGAGGACATTCCAAGGTCATATGAACGGAATCATTGTGCCCCCTCCTGATACCATTCTGTCAGGGTGGTTTTACTGTGAGAGATTCCTACCCACAGCTGTACCAGTATCTATCCACTATCACAGCACGTCCAATGCCTTTCAGTTTTATTATATTCCTCATTAATTAGGATCTTAAAATGCCTCAGCTGTAATTGATGCCTTTACACCAATTTAGAAACAAAATTTTAAATCTAAATCAATATAAAATAATTAACATTGCAAAGGGTTGTTAATGTAGCATAAATACTAGGGTAAGTGAGTGCTGAACATGCAGCTTAAAACACACATTGTTACACCCAAACACGCTGACATTTGCAATCCCTGCTGTTCTATATTGAAAATCACACTTGGGTATTATCGCCCTTTAGTCATTTTTTTTTTTTATACTCAGTTACTCTTTTTATGGGTTAACACTCAGGATGCTGAGTTTCTTTAGGGGGTATTCTGCACTCCTGCATCTTTCACCAACGCAAAGAACACCTGAGGATTACAGGGACGTCGGAGCCAGCAGCACGGCTTAGGCTTGTAATATAGAACAAGCTGGTGAGCGTGTGAGCGCGCGCACAGCATTGTGCGTGCACGTGCCGCATGCGTTTAGTTTCTATAGCGCAAGCGGTGCCGCGTGCGGCTAGGGGGCGTTGCTATGACGTCACAGCATTAGGCCGTGCTGTGATTGGTTCATAGCGTCACGTGGCGCGGCAACAGTGCGAAAATACAATTTTCTTGTATTTTCTCTGATTTGCCGTGCGCACGCGTCTCACATATGCAAACGTCAGGCTTACGCAGCCAATTATCATTGACGCGCACGGTAGCACGCGCGCGCACTATATTACAGCCCTTACGAGCGTTTGTAGGGATACATTTTATGTGTGAATTCAAAAGAAGTCTAAACGCACAGACTGTATCCGTTCTGAACTGAGCGAAAACCGCGCCAGCAGCACAGGCTGCACAGAGACTAGAGCGAAGAATTCTGCAACAACGCAGAAAGTATTCGGGAAATCTGACATTATCCTGCGGTAAACCTGCGAGAAATGCATGGGGCGCATTGGTACAGATCTCTGTATAGACCGCTTGCAGTGGGCCTTGGTAGAATGATTACTCGTTCTGTTCACTTTTACAGTAAGCAAAGCACGGGGGGGATAGTGCAGAGTTAATAGTTATGATGACATTTTCCGATTCTGTGCAACAGAAGAAATATTCCTGGCACAAGCACTGGTAACTGCAGCACTGTGACGACTTAAAACTTCGATGTTTACAGTGAGTTATGAAGTTGTCAAATGCTAAACTGTAATTAGCATTGGTAAACAAGGATGCTGGAAGCCGGCTGGCAGGAAATGAGCTAAATGAAGCGCTGTAGTGCCCGAGGAATGTGCTCTCTGTCTGACATATTGGCCAAGTTTAAAAACACTTTGTTTTGGGAAATCCAGTTTTCAAGTCTTGAAAAATCAGATTGAAGACTGGCCTCCCACAGGCTGCTCAATATCAGTTACAGGTGGATTGGCTAATACGTTAATCACACCCTAATGCACTTCTAGTTGGCTTCTTATTGAGCAGCTTGTGGGAGGTTAGTCCCTCCTTTTCAAGGTATATAATCTCCCAGTAAGGTCCCTGTACATTCACTTTTCCCTTTACTTGCACGTAAGTATCTTTACTGTTTTTTACCTGCACTAAGTTACATAAGCTTATGCTTAGTTTATCAACCCCTTCAGGGTATATTTCACAGGACATTTGTATGCATTTAGCATAGGGACCTGCTATTGAGACTAACCTTGACGTTGGTTAGCAGGCTTGTCATTATTTGATCAAAGGATGCAACCAAAAGTCTCCTTTGTCTTACAGACTTAGGTGTCACTATGTATATTTATTTCCCCATTTATTGTTAGCCCAATGGGAGAAGCGCAGGGATTCACTTTGTTTTTTCAGGTAGATCATTGATGAAGACCGAAACGAGTAGGGGCCCCAGAATAGAGCCTTGCGGGACATCGCAGATGATATCCAAGGGGTTGGAGTTAGAGTCTGAGATAGACTCATACTGGGATCTTCCCGATAGGTAGGACTGAAACCAGTTTAAAGCATGTTCTCTTATTTAAGAGCACTGGAGTTTGTTTAGCAATAAAACATGATCAACAGTATCAAAAGCCTTTGCAAAATCTAGGAATACTGCACCAGTAACTTGTCCCCGTTCCATTCCACACTGGATTTCATTGCAAACTTATAGCAGGGTAGTTACCGTGGAGTGTTTGGGGCGAAAGCCAGATTGGAATTGGCTAGGGAAATTTGTCTTGGTATAGTAATCGCTTGGGTGTGGACACATTTTACCATGACTTTGGATAGTATTGGGAGAAGGTGAGATTGGCCTGTAGTTTGAGACAGTGTTTTTGTCCCCACTATTGAAGATTGGGACAACTCTGGCAGTTGTCTAGATCTTAGGGATATGTCCTGCAGACAGGATTGAGTTGATTAGGAAGGCAAGCAGTTTGGCAATTGCCGGGGCACCAGGCCGTAGGAACATTTATTGCACGGTCCACATTGGCTGTTAAGTTTTAATGTTAGCAGAACCTGTGTAATCTCCTCTTCAAATACTGGGACAAGCTGAACATTGTAAGCACTGTTGGGGGGAGGTGGGGCACTGGGGGTTCTTCCAGGTTGGGCGTCATATTTGTAGCTCGGGTTACGCTTTGATAGTAGGGAAGTAGCACACCCCGCAAAGTATTCATTTAATGTGTTTGCAATGTCAGTGGGGTTTGCCAGAGTAGTATCCTCCTTAATGATATTAAATGGCTGTTGATGGTTAGAAGCCAGGAATATATTGTTGATAACTTCCAGAAGTTAGCTGTGTTTGTTGTATTCTGGTGAAGATTGTCAGAGTAATATTGTGCTTTTGCGTGCCTTGTTTGCCTTGTGCACATATTCCGCCGGCATCTGTAGTTATTAAGATCATTGCCAGTGCCAGTAAGTTTATATCTTTTACCACAAAGCATCCCTGAACTGGTAGAACGCAATAAGGTCGGTTATCCCACGGATGGCACCATTATAGCATTATGAGATTAGGCAGAATAGTAAATATTTCTCATATTAGAGCAGCTTCATTTGCTACGAGCTGCCTCGCTGGTATATACTGTAACATGCAAGAGGAGTCCATGGTTAAGAATATCTTGCTTTATTCTGAGAAAACGCAGGCAGGAAATTCCTTCCTCTCGTGTGTTGTTCAAACACCTGCTATTTAGAATACAGCGATGACAATATCTCGGGTAAACTGATTCATCACTGAACTGCAAGATCAATGCTGAAATCTGAAAATGTCAGACCTCTCCGTTCATCATAGTATTGATTATTATTATATGAGTATATTGTAATTGTATGAAAATGAGTTTACATTCTAAACGATTGGCTTTTAGTTTGTGAGCCCGACTTACCCAGGCCTCGAGCTGGACCCCTCTCCCATTCCCAATAACCACACCGAACAACTTCTTGAGAGAAATTAACGGCCTGAGGGATCGTGCTCATCTATCCATTCAGTACCTTAGTCTGAATGCACAGAGCCCCCATCGGAAGGTCACCGCCACACCCACTGAGCCTAGTGGGGTCCCCAACTAAAACGAGAGAGAGAGGGAAAGAGAGAGTGCTTGTGATGGAACATAATGAAAAATGTACAAAACGTGGTGAACTTATGTATTTCTCTGCCTATCGGGCCTTAGATGTGTTGTGAAGCATGCAGTTAAAAGGCACACTCCTCATTTCCCATTGTGCATGACACTTGGCTCAAAAAGGCTGACATATTAGTGAATTTTAGTGAATAGGCCCCAATGAGTCCTTTACACAGATAGCTAACATAGCTTAACTCAGGGGAGCGCAATCTTTTTTCCCTGCGCCCCCCTGCCGGCTGTTCCCCTCTCTCCACACCCCCCCCTTTTAGCTTGGCTCCGGCATCATGAGGTCATGTTGCAATGGCAACGTGATATCACATGACTCGCGGCCCATGGCGACACGTCTCCAGAGGCCGCCGGTTCCAATGTAAGTGCAGTTTACAGAGGTCTTCGCCGCTTCCCCAGCACTTAATTTAAGTGCCTTCAGGAAGCGCGCGGGGCCTCTGTAAACCCTGCGTCCCCCGCCGGCAATCTCGCGCCCCCCCTGGGGGTCGCGCCCCCCAGTTTACGCACCCCTGGCTTAATTTACAACCAGGGTCGTCAACCATTTTGTAGCCCGGGATGGTCTTTTTGACCCTATTCCCTGGGTCGACCATCTTGACTGGTAGGGGCAGCAAGCGGGCCTGACCTTTAATATACTGTGTCTCGCTGCCCCTACCAGTCACCCACATTCTAAACCTCTGGGAAGGTTCACCCGGCTCGCACCTCCACTTAATGTAAGGGGGAGAGGGGCAGCACATGACTCTCACTCCGTGTCCGTGTCCTGTTAGTATGTGACAGTCCTGTGTTTCTGTCCTTTACTGTAACTGACCATATAAATTTGCCTGTGTGTGCAGGGCTCTCTCCGTCTTTCCTTTTTGTATATCCTCACTCTTCCACGGATACATTGGGGTTTGGCCTTTCCGCCTCATCCATGCTTTTATATATTGACTGCAACGACAGTCTCCTCCCTGGTTCTTTCCGCTATGTCCGGGTTTGACTCACATCCCCATGACATTTTCTTCTGTCCCTTTCTGCTGCTAACTGCCATAGACCCCACGCCGCCTCCTCCGCAGGTCCCACGCGCGGCTCCTGCAAAGCGTTTAATTTTCCCTGCATTTCCAAACGGCGCTGTCTCTAGGGATTGGCGAATTTCGCGGGCGGATTTGGATCGGCCGGTTCCTTTGGTCCGCGGATTTCAGCGGAATGAATCTGAAAAAGGGCGATTCGCGTTTCGCGGATGTAATTGTTATTGCCAACACACTCCGCGGATTCTGCAACGCGCGGGACGCATTTGTAGAATCCAATCCGCGAATTGTTAAGAATCCACCAACGGATTGCTCTATCTACGGATTGGATTCCAGAAATCCGTCCCGCGGGTGGTATCCAACGGCGGATTTTGATTAATCTGCGCGGATTGAAACCGTCCAAATCCGTTTGCGGATTTTACACCGGGAAACGGATTTTTTGGGGGGGGTAACATCAGTAAAAATCTGGAGAAATGGATTTGGGGCAGATTCGCCCGTCTCTAGCAGTCACCCTCATTTCAGCCCCTTCGCCCAGCAACAACTCCCGATACAGCTGTCAGTGCAAATCATAGAAAATAATGCAAAGTACTTTCCATAATGGAGTCTAAATGATACTTCAGAGTAGAGAGGGAAGCACTTTTGCTGCTTTTCCTACACAAACACGTTGTTGTGCGAGATGAGGAAGACGAATTTCAATCCATTCTAGTCATAAACGGTGGTAAGCTACTCGTATTCGATGAGTCAGGCGGCTTAAGTGGTAAATCAGCGCCCATTGTTTCCCTTCAGTGCGAGAGTGATTAAAACCTTGAACATCACTTCATGTTTTCGGATTCACATTGAACTCCAGGCCAGCGCCATTACACGGAATTGTTTAAATCCAAGCGCACCATTGTCAGCTGAGGACACGCGCCCCAAGCAATGTGCAGATTGTACACTGAGCCGGGCTGCAGGATGTGCTTCCACCGCAGAGCAACACATTACAAACATTGATCTTCTTCTGGGGGGAGACGCCCCTTGTGATGTGTGTGACCTGCATGAGAGCAGGGGAAGTGACGGTGGTATACAGATGCTGTACTGTAGGTTCAGCCACTTCTGGGTTTGTTTATATAAAACATACAATAAATCTATGTCTGGTAAAACTGGGGGGGGTTTGTCATCTAGTTGTACTTTAGAAGTAAAAGGTGACACGGTGTGCTCATGTGCCTGCCATTTCCCAGAATCCCCGGCTGCAATGGAAGCACTGTATGCTAAGAGCTAACAGGGAATGGCACATTGCAGACATAAAACACACAAAAAAGAGAGAAGCGCAAGAAGGACCCAGATTCAATTACTTAATAACAACTTTATATATTCAAATCTGTAAAAATGACAGCACCCATATTATTTAATAGAGCTGCATCAGAAATGGCACGTCCCCACACCCCTCCATCCACTAGATGTTAGGAAATGTATTTATTTATAAAATGTTTTAACAGGAAGTAATACATTGAGAGTTACCTCTCATTTTCAAGTATGTCCTGTCCAAGCGGCCCGTAAAAAAGGGGCATTCCCTTAGGCCAGGCCTGCACAACTTGTAAAGTGAGAAGGGCCGAACTGCTCCAAAGAAAACTGATTTGGGCTGCACGGGTAAAATCATCACCATCATCATATTTCCCCCAGCACCCCTCATCCTCATCATATCTTCTCTCCCCCCCCCCCCAGATCATCATCATATCACCCTCCCCCCCCAACCCAAATGAGGGTGATGATGAGAAGTGCTGGGGGAGATATGAGGATGGTCATACCAGATAGGGCCGTAGACGGCTTTCCTGGGGCTCAAGACAACTGTTCCATTGCCCCCCCCCCCCCCCAGTGTCGGCGACCTTTACGAGACTCCCCCTCTCTCTCACACCCCCATCTCTCCTCCTCACACATAATACTCCCCCTCCACATCACACACAATACCCCCTTGCACACCACACACATCCCACCCCCCTGCACCTCACATCACCCTCTCCCCCCATGCACCTTACATAGGGCGACCACATTTTGAAAATGAAAAACCGGGACACATTAAAAAATTATTAATACAACAAATTACATTACTAAAAAATGAATATTATAATGATATTTAATAGTGTCACCATTGATGCTGTATTATTCATTCTACCTCTTCCCATTCTCTCTCTACCTTCTCCCCCATTCCCTCTATCCCTCCCCTCCCCCATTTTCTATCATCCCCCCCCCCCCATTTTCTCTCACACCAACAGTCTCCCTTCCCTTTCCCTTGTTTCTCTCCCTTCCTCCCCCCATTCTCTCTCTCCCTTCCCTCCCCCCATTCTCTCCTTTTCCTACCCCTTCCCACCCAATCTCTCCCTTCCCTCCCCCATTCTCTCCTCATCCCCCCATTCTCTCTCTCTTCCTCCATTCCTCCATTTTCTCTCTCTCAATCCCCTCCTCTATTCTCTCCCCCCTCCCTCGTCCAGTCTCTCTCCCCACCCTCCTCCATTCTCTCTACCCCCCATTCTCTCTCTGACCTGCACAGACACACAGCCACTGACCTGTGCAGACACTCACAGAGGCATTGACCTGGACAGACAGACCTGCACAGGCACAGACACTGACCCGCACAGACACTCTGACACTGACACGCACAGACACTCTGACACTGACCGCACACACTCTGAAACTGTCGCAATGACACTCTGACACTGCCACACTGCCACTCTAACACTGCCAAACTGCCACTGCCACACTGCCACTCTAACACTGCCAAACTGACACTGCCACACTGCCACTGCCAAACTGACACACTGCCACTGCCGCAGTGCCACACTGCCACTGCCATTGCCAAACTGACACACTGCCACTGCCACTCTGACACTGCCAAACTAATACTGCCACTGCCACAATGACACTGCCACTGCCGCACTGCCACTGCCACTCTGACACACTGCCACTCTGACACACTGCCACACTCACACACTGCAACTCTGCCACTACCAAACTGACACTGCCACACTGCCACTGCGATACACTCACACACTGACACACTGCCACACTCACACACTGATACACTCACACACTGCCACACTGCCACTGCCACTGTAACTCTGACACTGCCACTCTGACACACTGCCACTGCCACACACACACACACACACACTGACACACACACACACTGCCACTAATTCTGAGTTGCAGCTGCAGGAGGTGGGGAGGTCCTACCTGTCACTGTGGAGCATGGCTGGGGGGAGAAGACATCTTGGGCCCTGGCAGCAGGCACCTCACTTCCTGCTCTCACTGAGGCTCCGCTGTCACTAACCCTGCCCCCACCCTCTGCAGTCAGACCGGCCTCAGCTCTATTTCTTCTCTTCTCTCTGCCTGCAGGGGATCGTATCAAACCTGCCGATCCTTCCCTAATAGGCAGAGGGCTCAGGGGGTTGAGGGAGGGCATCACAAGGGCATGAGGGAGGGAATCGGCAGAGTGGGCTCAGGAGGGGGTGGGGAGCGTGCCAAAATGCTGGCGCTCCTTCCCTCCTGTGTCTGCAGAGCGGGCTGGGGGGGGGGGGGAGAAGGAGGGCATCGCAGGCCGCACAGGGAGTCCAGGCGGCCCACGGGCCGTATGTTGTGCAGGCCTTCCTTAGGCTATGGATACACCCCCTGACGAAGCGTATGTGAATGCGAAACGCGTTGTGGTAGCCATAGTCCTTGCGAAAGACGCGTGACGTCATACGCAGGACGCGGCTGCAATCCCCCTCTCCCCTCCTTCACCCAGAGCCGTGCGTGCTGCTCGAACTCCGCAGCAGGCCCCAGTGTAACTTTTCAGGTCAATAACATCAGCGAACCTCTGATCGGGATCGGTTTTAGGGCCTAGCTACTACCAGCTACTGGGATATAATGATCTAACATCTAGTGGATGGAGGGGTGTGGGGACGTGCCGTTTCTGATGCAGCACTGTTAAATAATGTAAGTGCTGTATATATTACAGATTTGAATATATAACGTTGTTATTAAGTAATTGAATCTGGTTCCTTCTCGCGCTTCTCTCTTTTTGTCTGTCCTATTGGCCCTGGTGGGTCCCGGGAGTGAGTGGGAGCAGCAGAAGGAACTTTTGCTTGGATTATCAGGGGAATCACTACCAGCGCAGTCTCTGTGCTTCCAGGTTGCAGACCTGCCTGTGAATGTGCTCACACGTGGTGTGTGTGAGTGTTTGCTGTACACTTTGCTGATGAGAGATGAGATGCCCTCACCGGGAAGGTTTCTCTGGGCGAGTCCTTGCGTTGAACATTTTGCTGGGATAATGCTTCTGTCACCTTGTTATTCTGGTCGTGCTGTTGCCCGTCTCTTGGCAATGATAAAGAGGAAGCTGTGTTCGATAAGACACAGAGATGCAGCTCCTTGTTAATTGAACACCCACCAGCCAAATCTCATGTCGCTAGTGTAACAGGGGCCGTCTCATAACACGTCAGATGTGATACACCTAATAATAAATGCTATATTAACTGTCCCGTACACGCGCTGCCGATGGGCAAGGTGACCCCATAGAGCACTGAGTATGACCCAAGGGAGCATGCGGCAGACTGGAAGGCGAGAATTTCCCTTACTACCAGGAATTGAAACTGTCACGTTTAGCGGATCTGTCTTACGGAAATGTTCTGCTTGTTACAGACTCAGGCCCTCTGGCAGTGGCAGGGTTAAATAGGCAGACTTCCTACTCCATTTTAAAATGATTATTTATACATAGAGTTACCAGGTGTCCAGTATTGAACTGGACTGTCCTGTATTTGGACACTGTCCAGTAAAACATTAGAGGTAATACTGTACATGTATGTGTATACCGGTATTACCTCTCTGGGCGTGTATGTGTATACCGGTATTACCTCTCTGGGCGTGTATGTGTATACCGGTATTACCTCTCTGGGGGTGTATGTGTATACCGGTATTACCTCTCTGGGCGTGTATGTGTATACCGGTATTACCTCTCTGGGCGTGTATGATTATACCGGTATTACCTCTCTGGGCGTGTATGAGTATACCGGTATTACTTCTCTGGGCGTGTATGTGTATACCGGTATTACCTCTCTGGGCGTGTATGTGTATACCGGTATTACCCCTCTGGGCGTGTATGTGTATACCGGTATTACCTCTCTGGGCGTATATGTGTATACCGGTATTACCTCTCTGGGCGTGTATGTGTATACCGGTATTATCTCTCTGGGCGTGTATGTGTATACCGGTATTACCTCTCTGGGCGTGTATGTGTGTACCGGTATTACCTCTCTGGGCGTGTATGTGTGTACCGGTATTACCTCTCTGGGCGTGTATGTGTATACCGGTATTACCTTTCTGGGTGTGTATGTGTATACCGGTATTACCTCTCTGGGCGTGTATCTGTGTACCGGTATTACTTCTCTGGGCTTGTATGTGTATACCAGTATTACCTCTCTGGGCGTGTATGTGTATACCGGTATTACCTCTCTGAGCGTCTATGTGTATACCGGTATTACCTCTCTGGGTGTGTATGTGTATACCGGTGTTACCTCTCTGGGCGTGTATATGTATACCGGTATTACCTCTCTGGGCGTGTATGTGTATACCGGTATTACCTCTCTGGGCGTGTATTTGTATACCGGTATTACCTCTCTGGGCGTGTATGTGACATCGGTATTACCTTTCTGGGCGTGTATGTGTATACCGGTATTACATCTCTGGGTGTGTATGTGTATACCGGTATTAGCTCTCTGGGCGTGTATGTGTATACCGATATTACCTCTCTGGGCGTGTATGTGTATACTCGTATTATCTCTCTGGGCGTGTATGTGTATACCGGTATCACCTCTCTGGACATGTATGTGTATACTGGTATTATCTCTCTGGGCGTGTACGTGTATACCGATATGACCTCTCTGGGCGTGTATGTGTATACCGGTATTACCTCTCTGGGTGTGTATGTGTATACCGGTATTACCTCTCTGGGCGTGTATGTGTATACCGGTATTACCTCTTTGGGTTTGTATGTGTATACCGGTATTACCTCTCTGGGTGTGTATGTGTATACCTGTATTACCTCTCTGGGTGTGTATGTGTATACCGGTATTACCTCTCTGGGCCTGTATGTGTATACCGGTATTACCTCTCTGGGTGTGTATGTGTATACCGGTATTACCTCTCTGGGCGTGTATGTGTATACCGGTATTACCTCTCTGGGCGTGTATGTGTATACCGGTATTACCTCTCTGGGCGTGTATGTGTATACCGGTATTACCTCTCTGGGCGTGTATGTGTATACCGGTATTACCTCTCTGGGCGTCTATGTGTATACCGGTATTACCTCTCTGGGCGTGTATATGTATACCGGTATTACCTCTCTGGGCGTGTATGTGTATACCGGTATTACCTCTCTGGGTGTGTATGTGTATACCGGTATTACCTCTCTGGGCGTGTATGTGTATACCGGTATTACCTCTCTGGGTGTGTATATGTATACCGGTATTACCTCTCTGGGCGTGTATGTGTATACCGGTATTACCTCTCTGGGCGTGTATGTGTATACCGGTATTACCTCTCTGGGCGTGTATGTGTATACCGGTATTACCTCTCTGAGCGTGTATGTGTATACCGGTATTACCTCTCTGGGCGTGTATGTGTATACCGGTATTACCTCTCTGGGTGTGTATGTGTATACCGGTATTACCTCTCTGGGCGTGTATGTGTATACCGGTATTACCTCTCTGGGTGTGTATGTGTATACCGGTATTACCTCTATGGGTGTGTACGTGTATACCGGTATTACCTCTCTGGGCGTGTATGTGTATACCGGTATTACCTCTCTGGGTGTGTATGTGTATACCGGTATTACCTCTCTGGGCGTGTATGTATATACCGGTATTACCTCTCTGGGTGTGTATGTGTATACCGGTATTATCTCTCTGGGTGTGTATGTGTATACCGGTATTACCTCTCTGGGCGTGTATGTGTATACCGGTATTACCTCTCTGGGTGTGTATGTGTATACCGGTATTACCTCTCTGGGCGTGTATGTGTATACCGGTATTACCTCTCTGGGCGTGTATGTGTATACCGGTATTACCTCTCTGGGTGTGTATGTGTATACCGGTATTACCTCTCTGGGCGTGTATGTGTATACCGGTATTATCTCTCTGGGTGTGTATGTGTATACCGGTATTACCTCTCTGGGTGTGTATGTGTATACCGGTATTACCTCTATGGGTGTGTATGTGTATACCGGTATTACCTCTCTGGGCGTGTATGTGTATACCGGTATTACCTCTCTGGGTGTGTATGTGTATACCGGTATTATCTCTCTGGGTGTGTATGTGTATACCGGTATTATCTCTCTGGGTGTGTATGTGTATACCGGTATTACCTCTCTGGGTGTGTATGTGTATACCGGTATTACCTCTCTGGGTGTGTATGTGTATACCGGTATTACCTCTCTGGGCGTGTATGTGTATACCGGTATTACCTCTCTGGGGACCTGACTGATCCTTGGATCCGACGGCAACACCTGGGTACAGGAATGCCCAGGCAGGTATCCTAAGTGCACCATCGGCTCATAACACTTTGGGGTAGCACTACCTCATATATTGGGTGGGATTGACTGGGAAGGACACCAGGGTTATTGGTGCCAACGCACCCTCAGTACTTTGGGAGTATCCCCACGTGTTAGGATATTGGGTGTATACTGTGGGTTACAGTTATATGGTTATTATATGTGTGTTCAGTAAATATTCATTATATAACTTGTGTGTGTATTATTTGATACTGTATTGAGTCCTACGTGGGACTATCCTGCCCTGCTGGGATCCCTCATAGGTGGAGGCGCTGCACCGAACAGAGAGATAGAGATCAACCCCAGGCTCCCAGAAGCGTAGGCTTAGGCCTCCTACGCGCCAACAGGTACAGCAGCACGCGTAGTTCCCTTAGTCATAGGGAAAGGGGGCTACACATACTGTATAAATAAAACATACTAATAACATGAGTCCAAAAACTAGTTCAATATGAGTAGAGGCAAGTGTGATGTCACTGGATTCGTGCTGCTCCAATTAATGGTACTGTCGGCATTAGGGTTTGTGTCTATAGGTAAGAGCGCAAAACACTTCCCATGGCATAATAAGGTCATTTACTTGTTATACAGAATAAAATGTATCCATTTCTTTGGAGTAAAATCGCATTTAGAAGCATGAAGGGCCCTCCAGCCACTTTTCCTCAGTGGTTAGTGGAGCTGTGGAATCGTCCTGCTGTGGGGGTGCGGTCTGGCATTCTGGTCATCGGGGAAACCCTCCTTTTGCGGCGTGAAGTCAGGGGATGATGATGTCAGACCTCCCATCGACTTGGTGTAGCTCCAACCAGACTTGCCTCGTTCACCCTACGCATTTCGTAGGAACTCCTCCCACTTCTTCAGGAGGAATGAACAGATAAGTTGTCCTATCATCTAGCAGCCAATAAATAGCTAGGGTTTTTGTTGCCATGGTAACTGTGTGCCTCATTCATATGGATGCACTTATCTGTGACACCTCTGCGGTCTCTAACAATGAGTATGGACCCATGTGTGCACTCTAAAGGAACAGACATACCAAAAATAGGATAAAGAAGCTTTATGACACTGAGCTATATATGGAAAAAACTAAGTGTGACCTGTGTGTGCCCAAAAGGGATAAACAGAGTATCTAATATACAGTATATATCAATCAATAATATAAATGAACATAATAGACAAATACTGTAAGTTACGAGGGTATTACGAGGGTATTTATGAATAATGACAGATACATAAATATCAATTACTAAAATGAACAGAGAGCCACTAAGTCATATATATATAAAACAAGAAAAGAGAGAGAGCGCACGCCCCATAGCATAAAACTGTGTGTTTAATAGTAAAAGGGAGAGTAAAAATCCCTTTTACTATTAAACACACAGTTTTATGCTATGGGGCGTGCGCTCTCTCTCTTTTCTTGTTTCTAGATACCCCTGGATGTGGTTCATCCCATGTGAGAACAGCCGGAGACCCCTTTACCAGCAATTTCATCTATTATTCATGGACTAATATCAAAGGACTGGTTGGACTATTTATATTTACATATTTTCTTCGCATTTTTTGCACTAATATATTTTGTTACGTTTATTGTGATACACATCATTGCTTATGGGCACTTATACTTAGATTAGATTTTATGTAGTATCTTCACTCGCACAAACTACAATCTACGTCCCAACACGAACAGTAGAGGCCAGCGCTGGCGCCAGGACCCACGACCGTTCGCACGATTTGAGCGGGTGGAAGAAAACCCGGATAGGGACAGAAATTTCAGAAAGGGTTTCAAGAACGAACTGGGCCAATTGTTTGTTTTGAGTGTGTGGAGACGGGGCATATTAAGGCTCACTGCCCACAGTTGTCTGAGCCAATGGAGTGTGCATATGGTTCTGTGAAGTCTGAATTTTGTGGAGTGGTGGGTATGACCCGCGAGGGAAAACGTACCCACAACTTCCTCACCACGGTGATTTTAAATGGAAAACCAGTCTCCGCACTGGTAGACTCAGGGAGCAATATTAACTTGGTATCCGGGAAGTTGGTTAAGCATCTCCGGTTACACCAGGGTGAGAAGTTGCGGGTATTATGTGTACATGGGTGTACGCTTCCGTACACCACGACTCTGATAAAAGTAAAAGTCGAGGGGCAAGTCATCGAAACTATGGCAGCAATTGTACCAAAGTTACCCCATTCCCTAGTGTTAGGCTGTAATTTCCCTGGTTTTGACATCCTGATCAGAGGACAGCTCACCTTAAACAATCCTACTCCAGATGAGCTTTTTCCATTTACAGACCCCGAATTAGTCGCCGAGGTGTCTAAAACCCCTAAGTCAAAACGAGAACGTAGGAACGGAAAAATAAGAGGTACACCCCCACCCCAGTTAGCACTGGTAAGTAACCCTAACGGAGGGAGACCAGAGGGAGAAGAGTTGTCCGAGAAAGGGACTGTTGATGCTCAGGTGTCTGAGTTACCCGTGGAGGTAACCGACCAAACTCCAGAGGAGGAAGGTTTTGGAAGTCTAGAACTTTCCCTAACTAACTTTGGTAGAGAACAGGCTAATGATCCCCAGTTGAAAAATGGGTTTAGCCAGGCGGTAGAAGTTAATGGGGTCCCGGTAGAAGGAACCACAAAGGAATCCTATCCATATTTCTATATTAAGAATGATTTGTTATATCATGTGAGCCAAGAGGAGGGCCAAGAAATAGAAAAATTGTTAGTACCCAGTTCATTAGTGAGGAAGGTCCTAGAGCTAGCACACTCTCATTTGTTGGGGGGTCATCTGGGCGTAGAGAAGACACAGCAAAGAATTCTAAAAAGATTTTACTGGCCAGGGATATATAATGCAGTAAAGAGATACTGTGCCTCTTGTCCCGAGTGTCAGTTGACAGCCCCCCGACCAAGTTTGAGGGCCCCATTGATCCCTATGCCTATTATTGAGGTCCCATTTGAGAGGATTGCCATGGATATAGTGGGTCCCTTGGAGAAATCTGCCAAGGGTCATCAGTACATTCTGGTGATCCTAGACTATGCCACTCGATATCCAGAGGCACTACCTTTACGTAACACTTCCTCCAAAGCTATAGCTAAGGAATTGTTACAGGTATTCTCCCGACTCGGGATACCGAAAGAAATTTTGACAGATCAGGGTACCCCGTTTACATCTAAGCTTATGCGAGACATGTGTAGAGCTAAAAATACAGTCCCTAAGAACCTTTGTGTACCATCCGCAAACGGACGGACTGGTAGAACGATTTAATAAGACGTTGAAGATGATGTTGAGAAAGGTGGTCGCGAGTGATGGGAAGAACTGGGACACCTTGTTGCCTTATCTCTTGATTGCTATCCAAGAGGTGCCACAGGCCTCTACAGGGTTTTCCCCATTTGAACTCCTGTATGGGAGACGCCCAAGAGGGATTCTGGATAGCCTCAAAGAAGAGTGGGAGCAACAAGCTGTGCCAGGGAAAAATGTCGTCCAATTTGTGGAAGATTTGAAAGACCGTATTGCGCATATTACCCCCATAGTCACACAGCATCTAGAAGAGGCACAGAGGGCCCAACGGAACCTTTACAACCGACAGGCTACAGTTCGCAACTTCCGACCAGGGGACCGAGTAATGGTCCTTGTTCCCACGGCCGAAAGCAAGCTGTTATCACATTGGCAGGGGCCATATGAGGTTCTAGAACAGGTCGGCCCGGTGAATTATAAAATTCGACAGCCAGACCGGAGGAAGGTAGAGCAAATCTATCACATAAATCTATTAAAATCCTGGAAGGATAGAGAGGTATGTCTGTCGGTAGTAGCTAACGAATCCAGGAAAGGGGAGGAACCACTTGTTCAAATATCGGCAGAACTTACGCCTGAACAACACAGAGAAGCTGTAGACTTGGTAAAAAGGAACAGAGATGTCTTTTCCAGCGTACCAGGGAAAACTAGGATGATTTCTCATGATATCGTCACCAAGCCAGGGGTAGTCATTAAGATAAGACCTTATAGAATCCCAGAAGCTAGAAGAGGGGCTATTCAGTCAGAGGTAAAGAAAATGCTAGATCTAGGCATAATTGAGGAGTCCCATAGTCAATGGTCCAGCCCTATTGTCTTGGTACCTAAGCCAGATGGGACAATACGGTTCTGTAACGACTTTAGAAAAGTAAATGAAGTCTCGAAGTTTGATGCCTATCCTATGCCATGGGTAGACGAGTTAATTGAGAAGTTGGCGAGGGCTCGTTTTCTAACCACTTTAGATCTTTCCAAGGGTTATTGGCAAATCCCCTTAACAAGGTCAGCAAAAGAGAAAACGGCCTTCTCCACACCTGATGGTCTATTTCAGTATACTGTTTTACCCTTTGGTCTTCATGGGGCACCTGCAACCTTCCAAAGGTTGATGAATAAATTGTTACACCCACACTCGAAATACGCCTCAGCGTACTTAGACGATGTGGTAATTCATAGTCCAGATTGGGACTCACATCTAGAAAAGGTTGAGGCAGTGTTAAGAACCTTTCGGGAGGTGGGTCTTACAGCCAATCCAGCTAAATGTTCAGTCGGCCTATTAGAGGCAAAATATCTTGGCTATGTTGTGGGAAGGGGGACTGTAAAACCCCAGCTCAATAAAGTTGAAGCCATTGAGAGTTGGCCCCGTCCCCTTAAAAAGAAACAGGTTAGGACGTTTCTAGGCATTGTAGGTTACTACAGGCGATTTATACCCCATTTTGCAACCCGGGCTGCACAGCTTTCAGATCTAGTAAAGGCAAAGGCACCTGATGTTGTAAAATGGAACAGTAATGCGGAGACCGCATTTGTAGACCTATGCACAACGCTCTGTAGTCACCCAGTCTTGGTAGCCCTGGATTTTACTAAGGAGTTTTTTCTACAAACGGACGCCTCCGAAGTAGGTCTCGGAGCAGTACAGTCCCAGTTTGTAGGAGAAGAGGAACACCCGGTCCTCTATTTAAGTCGCAAATTGTGTCCCCGCGAACAAAGATATGCCACAGAGTGTTTGGCCGTAAAGTGGGCAACAGACACATTGAAATACTACCTTTTAGACAGGTCTTTTACACTCGTAACAGATCACGCACCACTACAGTGGATGCACAGAAATAAAGAAAAGAACTCGAGAGTTACCCGTTGGTTCCTGTCGTTGCAACCTTTTAACTTTACGGTCCAACATCGGCCAGGCATACTGCACGGTAATGCTGATGCACTCTCTAGGGTGCACAGTCTCGGTGCACGGGCCGCTCCACTCGGTATCGGTACGCTGGGAAGGGGAATATGTGACAGGGTCATTGACTCCGTGTATGTGAATAGGAGATGGCAGTATGCATGCTATCCAGTAAACGAGGGGTTAACTCAGCTTGTCAAGCAGACCACAGGTGATGTGAATTAAGCTCCTTCACCTGCTTTAAAAACAGGAAGAGGAAATGCCTCTGGGGCGGCAGTCTCTCTCTGAGGCATAGAGGGAAGACAGAGGAGTGTTGAGACAGACACATGCTGCTCAAAGCGATCCTGTCCCAAGAGGGAAGAATAAAGCTCCCAGGTAAGGAGCCAACTGCGTTTGCTGTACATTATTGGGCTGCAATAGGTTAGCTAGCCAGCCAGATAGTTAGTCTGCACTTTTGTTTAGCTAGTACCCCGACCGGGGTTAGGATTTTGTTTCATTTCAATTTTTAAATGGACAGTGTACCCGTTATTTAGTTACCGTTTTTGGACAAATAAACCCAACAGCATTATTTCACCGGAAAAGACATATATATATATATATATAATATTATTTAACACACTTATCCCCTCCTTAACAGAATCTGCAAGTACAATGGGTGCTACTGGAACTGTGGTGCAAACCTGTTTGGGTACAAAAGGCCTAAGCCTCCGCTCACAGGGAGATTAGGGTGCAAGGTGCAGCGCCTCCACTTGTGAGGATCCCGCTACAGACAATATGACCCCTCACAGGAACCTATATATCTATACAGTGAATAACCACTCACACAGCAGTGCATACAATAATAACCAGCAGGGTATCATATAGCACATTCGCATAATACAGCACAGCAATAATAATGATAGAGCCTCTTTCTCCTATCCCAAGGAGCAAACTGTATTGTCCTGGTGGCACCCTTTCCCCTGGGAACCTAAGAGAACAAGATGTCAGCCAACGTAATACCTAATGTGTGTGTGAGGGCAGAGCTACCCTCCCTTGTGTATCGGTGGTGCACATGGGTACCTTCCTGGTTATACTTGTACAACCAGGGAATCCTTCTCGGGAGAGAAACTGCATCCGTTATCCCACGAGCAGGGCCTCCCAATACAATGTCCCTTCTCTCCTTACTTCCAGCAGCCGCGTGGTCGTTCCTCCAGGCATGGGGAATCCCCTGCAATCCATCCCTTTCCACCGGCTATCGGGCTAACAGGTAATATCCCTAACTTATGGCCGATCCTAAAAACACTCCGCTAAAGTGGTTAGGGATTAACTGGGGCCTACGGGGTCTCTCAGTCCTAGCCCTAGGCAGCCTGACTGGTTCCCAGGACAGTACCTTCCCATCCCCTCCCCCCCCATCCCCACGGGCTCAGGCGCGCTCTGACCTTGCCCTAGCAGTTCCAGAGGATATCCCGTCACCAGCAGAGGATATCCTCTCTCCAGTCCCTGCCAATCCCAACATGGCCACCACACCTCCACAAAGTCTGAGGAGCTGGATAAGATCCCCCAAAAGTGTGGAGGACTACTCTGCTACATCCTCCCCCTGGCGATAAACCTTGTCGTCACCGCATGAGAAACCACATACTGTATAACTCCATACCATCAACATTTATATAATGAAAAATACAGTGACATGATACAATATAACATAACTTTTATAACAGTAACAATTTAAATGGCATTAACCCCTTCAGTTAGTACAGAAATGATAGATGCAAATCTCTGCCTAGACGACTGCTGAGACTCATAATGAGGTTGCCCTACTGAATTATAAGCAATCCTCATTGGAGGGCGTTTTGTTCTCTGACCTCCTTAGTTCTTGAATCGATCTATCTATTGATTCCAAAATCTCTTCACCTTCTTCTTGGTCTGAGAGGCTTCCAGTGGTTTGAGGCCCTGGCCCTCTCATAGAACTATGCTCAGCATCACGACAGTCTCTTTTTGGGGTTGGAAGGTGTCACACTCTTTCTGCTGACGGGCAACTGATTCTTTGGGTGAGTAGCAAAAGTCAGCGCCGCTAATTTAGTAGTTACCTTCTGAGCGCAATCTCTTCTCATGTGACCCTCTTCCCCACACTCATAACAGCGAAGGGTGCGTTCGGGTCCGGAATTAAAGTGAGGAGCCAGGCTCCGAGATGCCCGAGAAGGAGTCCGAGGAGCCAGCCGGGGGACCTCCTGAGTAGAAGCGTCATCGGGATCTCTCACTGCAACGGCTCCCTTGGACGGGCTGGTCGTGTCCTCTCGGCGCTTGAGATCCCGGGTTTTCTTGGAAGTGTGGACACACAAGGTAACTTCCTGATCTTGCACTCGATCCATTAACTCTTCAAAACTAGGAGGATTCTCCGTAGAAAGAGAGAATTTGTCTCTTTACAGCCTCAGAGCAGGACCATTCGTCTATTATTAGGACCGTGATCTTTCCACTCCCCAAACTCCTCTTCGCCCAATGGGGTAGGCAGTACCCCTGAAAAGGATTTCAGTTTGCGGTAGTGGTGAGCCTGGGAAGATTGGGCCAGGTTTTCTGCGAGCTGTTGCAGTACTTTCACGAGTACCGTTTCTGTCACCGAACTACCTCCTCTGCTAGCTGGTACATGGCCACAACTTTGTGCGGGGCTGCCCTCTCCTTTCCAGAGACTACCCGGAGCCAACAGGGAGGCAGACGCCCATGAAACTCCATGTCCGAACTCAAAACTAGGGTTGTCCGCCTTGATCTCTGCCGCAGGGTATATAAGATGACATCCTCCAGCCGGAGCTCCGTTTAGGTGCACAGCCTGAAGTCCCGTATTTTCATTTATACTGCTGGTGACCAGTGCCATATTCCAGGCGGTGTCCTGCTCTGATACTCCGTTCACTTCCTAGACTTTAGTTATCCCCAGGGATTGCATCAAGGCTAGGCACACATCATAGGTGAGAGTCAATTTTGGCACATGGCCAATGACTACCATGTGGCTGGGAGGTACCGGTTGCGCCAGGGCCCAATGACGGACCTTCAGCGTGGACGGTAAGGTCATGTTTGCGTTTAATGTTTGGCGTACCCCAAGTCTGAATCTCATCAGCGCCTCTAAATGTAACACCCCTATGTCACGGTAGACCAGGACTTTTAACACCATTTATATTTAAGGGATCAGTCACAAGGCAAAACACAGTAAGGGAAATAAAATGAGGTTTATTTTGGATAAATCCTAGGAAACACACATGAATACAAAATACAAAAATATACACACTTACAGGGGTCTGGGGGATATAATCTACCTTTCCTAGGTGCAAGGACCCACTTCAAATGGGTTTCACCTGTTCGCTTCTCTGCTCCAGGATATCAAAGTGCTGCTCACAGCAGCCACTCTGAAATGTATCTCCACACTCCTTCCCAGAGATGGACTTCAGCAAACTCCACACTCCTTGCCAGAGGTGGACTTCTGAGGGAATCTCCACACTCCATCCCAGAGTGACTCTCCCTCTGAAGGGTAACTAATGCACTGTCCAGAGCACCCCATATATACCCCTTGGTGGCTATTGAACAAAGGCAGCCAGCCAAGAGAAATCAGTGCCTGGGGGCTCAGACCTGATAACTGATTCATTTAACTAATCCCCTACCTTTGTTCTGATCTATTTTTATGGAGAGCTTCAACTGAGTGAATTACTAGTCTTTCTCAATACAAATGACAGGCACATGACTTAATTTATATTTGCAGGGCTAACATGTTAATTCCATCACCACACAATACCAAACTACTGTATCTAGCTGGGGGGAATTGCTAACACATGTATAAATGCAGACATAAGTTAATTATGTGAAAGACAGGACTTCGCATTACACACAGCTAGCCCAAATCCTATCAAAGAACAATGTTGATTGGGGAAAGGATTGTCACAGGGAAGACAGATTACATGCTTTGAAATGCATTCTTACAGACATGGTGCATAATACATTCCCTGTTCTCCCTCTGATATAAAATTACGTTTGGCTGAAATAAGCCTTACATAGCTGGCCAAGTTACATGGATTTAGGGGTAAATAGCTGGGACTTCTCCTCACTAGGTCAGCCAGCGACCCCTACCTTCACACCCTATTCCCTCCCTAAGGGAATCTGCAGGTACAATGGGTGCTACTGGAACTGTGGTGCTAACGTGTTTGGGTACAGAAGGCCTAAGCCTCTGCTCATTGGGAGATTGGGGTGCAAGCTGCATCGCCTCCACCTGAGATGATCCAGCCACAGACGAGATGACCCCTCACAGGAACCTACAGTATGTATCTATACAGTGAATAGCCACTCACACAGCAGTGTAAACGATAATAACTTTACCAGCAGGGTATCATATAGCACATTCACATAATACAGTACAGCAATAATAATGACAGAACCCCCTTTCTCCTATCCCATGGAGCAAACTGTATTGTCCTGGTGGCACCCTTTCCCCTGGGAACCTAAGAGAACAAGATGTCCGCCAAGGTAATACCAAATGTGGGTGCGAGGGCAGCGCTATCGGTGGTGCACGTGGGTACCTTCATGGTTATACTTGTACAACCAGGGAATCCTTCTCAGGAGAGAAATTGCATCCGTTATCCCATAATGTAATGCCCCTTCTCTCCTTACTTCCGGCCACCGCGCGGTAATTCCTCCAGGCCTGGGGAATCCTCCCCTGCAATCCGTCCCGCTACGCTAGCAATCAGGCTAACAAGCAAGTCCCTGACTTATGGCCGGCCCTACAATAGGCTGCTTCGGTGGTTAGGGACTAACTGGGGCCTACAGGGTCTCTCTGTCCTAGCCCTAGGCAGCCTGACTGGCTCCCAGGACAGTACCTTCCCCTTCACAGGCGCAGGCAGCTCTGACCTTGCCCTAGCAGTTCCAGAGGATATCCTGTCCCTGCAGAGGATATCCTCTCTCCGGTTCCTGCCAATCCCAACATGGCCGCCGCAGCACCGCATAGCAGTCTGAGGAGCTGGATAAGCTCTCCCCAGAGGTGTGGATGACTACTCTGCTACATCTACATACATACTCTATATATATGTACATGTATATATCTCAGCCATGGTTCAAATATTTAAAACTAGACTACCAGTAATACACGTACAAGAGTAAAAAGGTGTGAAACTATATATTCTGAATGACCCTACAAAGCAACGGTAACCATAAAATATCATTCATGCTGGCATTATCAATAATTAATAATATATAACAAGAGAGTCATTTTTAGGTATAAATAATGTGGGTAGTTAATAAAATGTTAAATTATACAATGTTTAAAACATGTGTATGTGTACATGTGTATGTGTACATATATACATATTCTTAGATTGTAAGCTCTTCGGGGCAGGGTTTTCCTTTCCCATTGTCTGATTTTTGCTGCACTTATTGTATTATTATAATTCCCTGTACTGTATTTGTTGTGAAGCGCTGAGTCCACTTTTGGCGCTATATAAATAAAGACATACAATACAATACAATATATACATATATATCGCTCTCAATTGAAACATACAGTATATTATATATACTGACACATACTCTGAAACCCATAGTGCTGCCTTTCCAAACCTTACCTAATGTTCTTTTGACATTAGTTTCTGTAATGAATATGTTATTAGGGAGCCGTACCCCCGTTTGCTGCATTTCATGAGTCTCAGCCCTGTCTTTAAATAGCAAACTGTCCCATAGAGATATTCCAATAAAATGTATTAATCCCGGGATCTGAAGGACAATCGAGTCTGTTTACAGGAGAGTTTTGAGAATAACTAGTTACTGTAACACAGTCAATAAGCATTGATTTCTTAAAAGGCCTCCACGGGATAGTATAACAGAGATATATAATTGCAGGACATGTCCAGCATGATTTTCATCTTTTAGATCTTTTACTATTTTCAGGTTTTCGTTACTCGTGAGCTGTCATTTCGGAACCTACTGCTGCGGCACAGTTTATTCGAGCATTTGCCCGTTCTGTGCCGCAGCAGTAGCCTGGCGCGCGCCCGAGTGTGACGGGCGCACGCCGAAGCAGCGGAAGAGCGCCCTCCGATCGGGGCGCTCTCCCTACCGCTGCCGGGTCCGCCGGGTCCCCCGGAACCCCCTGCCGCTGTCCCGCGATCGCGGGACACCAGGGCTCCCTCGGGGAGCCCCTGGACACGCGTGCAGGGGGCGCACGCTCCCGATGACGCGTGACCGCGCGTCTATGACGCGCGGCACGCCGAGGGGCGGCCACTAGCAAGCCGGGAGATTTCCCGGCTTGCGGTACCGACCACACTTCAATAAAGTGTGTCGGTAGTGTACAATGGTTTGAAATGAATCAATATTGTGCAAAAGTGCAGTACAAACCCACAACCCAGGAACATATGGTGATGATTAATGGCTTTAGAAACGACACGTCTGCAATGAGTTCATTACTTGTCTCACTTTGCGTTCTGAAGAAAGGTTTGAGAGTTACCGTCGGAGGTGTTACATGGCAGAAATGTGTGGGGCAGGATGTGCACGTGATTCTCTCACGTCTGCTGCTTGTAACTGGGACATGTGAGACTCACGCGCGGCCAAGCAGGAGCAGAGCAAAGTGTTACATTGACACCAAGAGGAGACGTAGAAGAGATCAGCTCCATTTAAATGAAAAGGACTCAAATCTTCCCCAGCGCTGGGAAGCAACTGCATTGCATGTTAAAGAGGTAGTCAGTGTGGCACATATATATATATATTTTAATATATGTAGCTTGTGATGACCTTTATTGAAAACGAATTACCTAAGCTGCCGATTGATTAGTTCTCCCGCGATCGATCAGCAAAGATTCTGCTTCCCAGGGTTCACTAAATGGCCGCCTTTCAGTTTCAATCAATCCTTCAGTCAGTGTAACCCAGCAGCTACAATGCATTCCTATAGTATATTACTACGGTAACATTATCTATTGTTACAGTTTGCAGCTCAAACTGATGGGAACATTGGCAACAAATGATCACAAACAGGAAAGTGTTGCAAAGATCTTGCACTGCTAGGGAGGTGGGATAAAACCTGTTATAGAAATCAAAGGATTCTCAGTATATTAAAACTGATTAAAAATGGCATTGAGTGTTGAATTAAAAATAAACAAAAATGTAGTTTGTTACCTAATACTACAGAACTTCTGCCAGCTATGCTACTAAATGTGTGATACATCGCTCTGCAGGGCGTCCGCTTGGAGTATGAACGGGTGGTCTTCTGATTTAATGATCTATTTAATAATTGGGCCGCTGTGTGAATGACCAGCTGCTTTATTAGATATAGGAGGGAATATGTCCTATTAGAGTCACCCTTTTCAAACATTAAAAGTGACCGCGCTGAAATGAACCCGTTTATTATGTCACCTGCAGACCTGCACCGGACACCATAATATTATCCTGTCTGCTCCCTGACATCTCCCACGTGATATATGGAGCGGAGGATATGTATGCGCACAGCATGGGGGGGGGGGGGCACTGTGCAGCCGCCGTATGGAGCTTTGCTCAGCTTGCTTCTTACATTTGGGGCCGATGAGCTGAGCAGAGGGTAACACCGCCTGCAGCTGGCGGATTTCTTTAAAACAATGGGAGACACTGTGTGCTCATTTGCATACTATTTCCCAGAATCCCTGGTTGCAGTGGAAGCACTGAATGCTGGGGGATAATGGGGAAGGGCAGCATTGCAGATCTGTCTGAGACATGAGAATGGGCTCAAAAGTGAGATTTGAATTTGCTGTATACAAAGGGAGAGGAGCACTGAGCTAGTCACAGGCACATCTTTTGATATCATTATATCGCTCTGACCCCCCCCCCTAATTCTTCCTATAATCGCTCCCCAAAATGCTCATGGGATGGCACAAGTGTGTTAAAGTGCCGTGATACAGAGACCCAGGCACACGTGATACAGAGACCCAGTCACACGTGATACAGAGACCCAGTCACACGTGATACAGAGACCCGGTCACACGTGATACAGAGACCCGGTCACACGTGATACAGAGACCCGGTCACACGTGATACAGAGACCCAGGCACACGTGATACAGAGACCCGGTCACACGTGATACAGAGACCCGGTCACACGTGATACAGAGACCCAGTCACACGTGATACAGAGACCCAGTCACACGTGATACAGAGACCCAGTCACACGTGATACAGAGACCCAGTCACACGTGATACAGAGACCCAGTCACACGTGATACAGAGACCCAGTCACACGTGATACAGAGACCCAGTCACACGTGATACAGAGACCCAGTCACACGTGATACAGAGACCCAGTCACACGTGATACAGAGACCCAGTCACACGTGATACAGAGACCCAGTCACACGTGATACAGAGACCCAGTCACACGTGATACAGAGACCCAGTCACACGTGATACAGAGACCCAGTCACACGTGATACAGAGACCCAGTCACACGTGATACAGAGACCCAGTCACACTTGATACAGAGACCCAGTCACACGTGATACAGAGACCCAGTCACACTTGATACAGAGACCCAGTCACACGTGATACAGAGACCCAGTCACACGTGATACAGAGACCCAGTCACACGTGATACAGAGACCCAGTCACACGTGATACAGAGACCCAGTCACACGTGATACAGAGACCCAGTCACACGTGATACAGAGACCCAGTCACACGTGATACAGAGACCCAGTCACACGTGATACAGAGACCCAGTCACACGTGATACAGAGACCCAGGCACACGTGATACAGAGACCCAGGCACACGTGATACAGAGACCCAGGCACACGTGATACAGAGACCCAGGCACACGTGATACAGAGACCCAGGCACACGTGATACAGAGACCCAGGCACACGTGATACAGAGACCCAGTCACACGTGATACAGAGACCCAGTCACACGTGATACTGAGACCCAGTCACACATTGTTAAACCGTTTGGAAACCTCTTACCCTCACTGAGTTATTTTCCTTCTCTGACATATTTACTAGGTCAGAGGTGCGCAAACTGGGGGGGGGGGAGCGAGATTTTCTGGGGGTGGGGCAGTGCTTAGAGGACCCTGTAACTCTGTTACCTGGTCTCCAGCGGCTTCTGGCGATGCGTCACCATGGCAATGCGGAGTCAAATGATGCCGAGGGGTCACATGACGTTACAGAGACAAGGTAAGGGGGGGCATGAACAGGGGGGAGCAGAGGAAACAGTTTGCGTACGCCTGTACTCGGTAACATGGCAAGTAAAAGCACGTTGTCATGCGCAGAATATGACTCCATATAGGGGTAGCAGACCAACTCTTATTAACCCCTTCAGTTCCTTAGAGGGTAGTGAGCAACGTCAGGCTCACACTGTATATCCCCAGCTCTCCCAGTACTGAGCATGAACTTCATGGATATTATGAGTGGTTCCCGCAAGAGATCTGCTGCAATTAAGCTGTCCTGCAGTCAGAGGGGTATTGGTCCCCAGCTTCCCATTAAACTCTGCTGGCTTATCAGAGCTATCATGCACGTCACAGTGTCACCATGTCACCGTGTCACTGTGTCCCCGTGTCCTCTGCATTCTATATTCTTCCTGAACAATGAACAATTTTAATTCAGTTCTTCTTTCTTTCCTCTTTCTCAATGTTTGGTGTACTCCAGGATATACAATATGTTCTCTAAGGGAAAGGAGCTGCGAGGAGCAGAAGTTATGTAGAGATACTCAACATCATTATATAGTGCTGCACTGTTATTTTCATGGGGGGCGGGGGGGAATTACCCAGCCATATATACTGTACATACGGGCACTTGGTCAAACTGCCCCAGCCTGTGTTATGTAACCACCAGGGATTTCTTGCTGCCATATGTTTCGTCAGCCACACCCCCTGCAGTGTTTATGACTGGACAAAGGAATTCCAAGCCCAGATGAACTCACACAGAACCCCTTCAGCCTACATCTGCGTCGCCCCAAAGGCAGAAATTCTTTGGCGGCAGCTGAAGGGCAGCTAAAGGGTGTCCGCTGTTTGCTGCTGTCTGATAATGTTACAGCTGCTCTATTGCTTCCGAAATCCCCAATCCTGTCATTCCTCTGTACCCAATGCATACTTACCCTGCCTATAGATTGTAAGCTCCTTGAGGTAGGGCCTCTTCTAACACATTGCAGGCCTATCCTACCTCTTCTAACACATTGCAGGCCTATCCTACCTCTTCTAGCACATTGCAGGCCTATCCTACCTCTTCTAACACATTGCAGGCCTATCCTACCTCTTCTAACACACTGCAGCCTATCCTAACTCTTCTAACACATACAAGCCTATCCTACCTCTGCTAACACATTGCAGGCATATCCTACCTCTTCTAACACATTGCAGGCCTATCCTACCTCTTCTAACACATTGCAGGCCTATCCTACCCCTTCTAACACACTGCAGCCTATCCTACCTCTTCTAACACATACAGGCCTATCCTACCTCTTCTAACACACTGCAGGCCTATCCTACCTCTTCTAACACATTGCAGGCCTATCCTACCTCTCCTAACACATTGCAGATCTATCCTACCTCTCCTAACACATTGCAGGCCTATCCTACTTCTTCTAACACATTGCAGGCCTATCCTACCTTTTCTAACACATTGCAGGCCTATCTTACCTCTTCTAACACATTGCAGGCCTGTCCTACCTCTTCTAACACATTGCAGGCCTATCCTACCTCTTCTAACACACTGCAGGCCTATTCTACCTCTTCTAACACAAATGCAATCCTCTCTGTAACTGTTACTTCTGCCCATAATCATATCTCTGACTGTCCCTTACTGTAAATATCTGTAAACTGAATGTGTATAACCTTTGTTCATTTAATGCAGCCATTTATTATTATAACTCTGGCTTTTCCTGTCTTTCTCTTAATTGTATTTAATTGTAGTTGTTATCAAACTGACTGTAAACTGTTGCGATGCCCTCTTAATTGGAGGCCTGTATTTACTTACAAAATAAAGGAGGAGGATGATGATGATGATGTTGGCTTCCGTATAGCCGCTAAGGCAATGAAGGGGTTAAGGCAGAATAGCATGTTTATTGGGGACATTTGCCCCCCAATAAACATTGCAATAAACAACATACACCCCCTGTGTATTTAAAATACATAAACAATAAATACATTAAATACATATAGCACTCACCCATTTCTGGCTGCCACGATGAAGGCCATCCTCCTCTTCATCCTGCCCATGCCCCCTCCGCTGCTGCAAAACAGACACAAGAATGAAAACATCCAATGTAATGTCCCCTAACCCCTTAATCACCATAGCGGTTATTAACCGCTACAGTCATTAAGGGGTTAACCCACCTTCACCCACCACTCGGGACGCCTACATACCCTCCCACACTAACCCCCCACCCCGTGAGGCCTAACCACCCTCACCCACTACCCACAAGGGAGGCCTACCCACATATCGTTGGGGAAAATACCCCCCCCCACCCCCAGTACCCACAATAAAAACAATACACAGCCCCACAATAAGCATCATTCTATTTATTAAATACATTACCCACCCCCTGTGCCCCCCCATAAATACATGATTTATCCTTTTACAAACAGGGTTCATAACACAGCCCCACGCGAGTCCCCGGTGGGCTGGCGGGGCACCTGACAGACCTACAGGGTACCAGCAGCTTGTTTCAAACAGGTTCTGGAGGCCTGTTGGTGGGTCCCGCCAAGCGCCATGGCCCCCAGGTGGTCTCCTTAGGTCACCGTGGGCCACAATTGGGTCCCCACGGTAGGCCCGCGGATGTCTGGGAGCCCCGGGTCAGACCCACAGGTTTCTGCGGGGCCTTGGGTGGTTCCCACGGGGGTCTGGGGTACTCACGAGTGCTCACTATGGGTCCGCGGTGCCCCCACGGATGTGGGACCACCGCTTCATCCCCGCAGACTACGGGTCCGCGGTGCCCCCACAGATGTGAGCCACCGCTTCATCCCCGCAGGTGTCACCCATGGAACCACCAGCCTGATCTCACGCAGAACCACGGAACAAACCCTGAATGTAAAAAAAATAAACCTGGCCTATACATTCAATACATACACCCCCCCCCCCCAACACCTACAGTACAATAATGTGCAAAATAACTATTATCCAGATAGGGATAATAGATTATTTGCCCATTATTAAACACATTAACTAGCATATTCAAATAAATAAAGTACTACTGACCTCATCAATAAGAAGCCCCCGTCGCCAGCAACATCCTGGTCTTTCGTTGCCCACAAAATACATAGCCAATAAAAAGCCAATACATTGCAATTACATTCAGATATCAATTAACCCCTTAAACACCTTATCGGTTAATAACCGCAAAGGTAATTAAGGGGTTAAGCCACACTGGGCCGATACCCACCCTTCACCCATTCATTTGTACAGTGGCTTCATCATGCAACTATATATATATATATATATATATACAGAGAGAGAGAGAGAGAGAGGGGCAGTGCCTTAGCAAATGCAGTCTCCTCGGGTATCTCATGGGTATCAGGCTGGTGGTTCCACGGGTGACACCTGCGGGGATGAAGGGAGGCCTCACATCTGTGGGGGCACCGCGGACCCTTAGTCTGCGGGGATGAAGCGGTGGTCCCACATCCGTGGGGGCACCGCGGACCCGTAGTGAGCACTCGTGGGTTCCCCAGACCCCCATGGGAACCACCCGAGGCCCCGCAGACACCTGTGGGTCTGACCCGGGGCTCCCAGACATCCGTGGGCCTACCGTGGGGACCCAATTGTGGCCCACGGTGCCTTAAGGAGACCACCTGGGGGCCATGGCGCTTGGCAGGACCCACCAACAGGCCTCCAGAACCTGTTTGAAACAAGCTGCTGGTACCCTGTAGGTCTGTCAGGTGCCCCGCCAGCCCGCTGGGGACTCGCGTGGGGCTGTGTTATGAACCCTGTTTGTAAAAGGATAAATCATGTATTTATGGGGGGGCACAGGGGGTGGGTAATGTATTTAATAAATAGAATGATGCTTATTGTGGGGCTGTGTATTGTTTTTATTGTGGGTACTGGGGGCAGGGGGGGGGGGTATTTTCCCCAACGGTATGTGGGTAGGCTTCCCTTGTGGGTAGTGGGTGAGGGTGGTTAGGCCTCACGGGGTGGGGGGTTAGTGTGGGAGGGTATGTAGGCGTCCCGAGTGGTGGGTGAGGGTGGGTTAACCCCTTAATGACTGTAGCGGTTAATAACCGCTATGGTGATTAAGGGGTTAGGGGACATTACATTGGATGTTTTCATTCTGGTGTCTGTTTTGCAGCAGCGGAGGGGGCATGGGCAGGATGAAGAGGAGGATGGCCTTCATCGTGGCAGCCAGACATGGGTGAGTATGTATTTAATGTATTGATTGGTGTTTATGTATTTAAAATGGGCACATTCACTATTATCCATTTGTGGATAATAGTAATTGTGGCCATTACTATACTGTATGTGTTAAGGGGGGGGGGGTGGTATTTCTTTATAAATGTAGCGGTCATGTAAAATGCCTACAGTCATCTCTCCTGTTGGCAGTAAGGCCTGGTAAGTGTGGGCATGCCAGCAGTAATTATGGAGGTTTCCCCTCACACCCTGGTGGGGTGCTCTGTGTATGGCTGGGACTGGTCACATGCTCTGACTCCATGGTTAGTGATGTCAGAGATGTGTCAGCCTCAGAAGCTTACATAAGGCACAGCACTGTGTTGCAAAGTTAGTTCTGTGTTCTGTGTGTGTTGCTGAGAAAGGAGTTCCAGCTCTTGTCAGAGCTGAGGAAGGAGTTCAAGTTCTATTAGAGTGTCAGTTATGTTATAGTAACTCCATGGGAGGCTGTGTCCAGGGACCTGGCACAGGACAGTGATTCCTGCGGGAATAAGTGAATCCCTGATCTAGGTGACATACCTAACTAAAGGGAGCACTGGCGAGATGAGCGGCTGAAGATACTCCTTGTGGAGGGCAGTTGCCCTGCCGTGTCAATAAAGATGAGTTCAGCCAGAAACCCTCTCGTGTATCTATCTGGAATGAGTGTACAGAGAGGAGCACCACGGAGGAGTTCCTCGCCAGGATCATCCCCATGCGGACGCAGGGACCCTGGTGAGGTGGAGGCGCTGCACTGGAACTAGGTGAGACTCAGCACACTACCTCAGCTGCCTGTCTGACGGGTTCTCCCCACACACCATCATGCGGGAGACTCAGGAGTCCTGTAGCCAGCAGGTGCACCATATGACATATCCACACTGTAATGGGGTCCGGTTAGACCACAGGGGCCAATGTGAGATTGGGTGGGTCAGGCCGGGCCAGAAACACCGTTACATAAGTATGTAAGTGTTTTGACATTAATTTGGTGGGGGCACATAATTGGTACTGCAGGCCTGCGGGTAACACCCGAGGGCCCCCGCCAGCCTATAGTATCATTGATGTGCATATATGTGTATGTTAGGGGTTATAGGGGTTGTATATATATATATATATATATATATATATATATATATATATATATATATATATATATATATATATATATATATATATATATATATATATATATATATATATATATATATATATATATATATATATATATATAGTGTTCCACAAACCTATACATTTGCTCGCCCCGGGCGAGTGGATTTAACATCGTGGCGAGCTCCTATTGGCTCAAGCAGCACACGTTTGGTACTAGGTGGCGAGTAGATTTTTTTGTGTGGCGAGTAGATTTTTTGGTGATTTGTCAACCACTGTAATATATATATATATATATATATATATATATATATATATATATATATATATATATATATATATATATATATATATATATATATATATATATATATATATATATATATATATATATATCAATCAACCCCACACTGATGAGACCCATTAAGGTCGAAACAGCTGTCTGTGGGTGGTTTTGTGGGTATGCACCTTAACCCTGGCTGTGCTCAAAGCTGTGACCATGCAGCAAGCTTAAGCCTACAGGGAACCATGTTAAAAATGGTTTTTGAAGCAAAAAGTGGCACTGTGTGCTCATTTGCATGTAATTTCCCAGACCTTAACCCCTTGTTTTTTTAGCGGGAGGCCTTAACCCCTTCATGACCGTAGCGGTATTAACTGCTACGGTCGTGAAGGGGTTAAGTGCACCCGCAACCCCCCAGCAAGCCCTAAACAAACAACAAGGGCCAAATACCCCCTTCACCCACCCCCGCTACCCACAATAAAGCTGGCACGGTGGGTTAACCCCTTCATTGCCTTAGCGGTTAGCCGCTAAGGTAATGAAGTGGGCTGCACATGCATTTTTCCTGCCTCGGACGCATGCCGGGGGGCTCCGGTGCTGGTATCAGCTCCGGAGACCCCCGGCATCAATCACAGACAGGAAAAGGGGCTGATTTTTTCTAAGTGTCGCCCTTGCCGATGCTTCTCCTCCACCAACTTGCCAACTTTAGTTGGCGGGCTGGATTGCCGAAAAACTCTCCATTCTGGAGTGCCGATCAGCAGCGAAAAGCTGATCGGGGCTACTTGAATTCAGCCGGGTTCAAAAAGTGCCGATAAGTGGCTTATTGGCACCCGGCTGCAGTTAAGTTTTTATCGGCAACAAAAATTGCCGATAATTCCCACTTATCGGCGCTTACTTAATCAGGAGGGCAAATTTGCCGAAAAAAATGGCGATAAACAGCTTATCGGCGCTTACTGCATGAGGCCCATTGTCTGTTCTCTGCTCTCCGTTATCCATCACCGCCTAGATTCTGTCAACCGCAAGCGTGCCTAGCACCTTCCAAGCTTTCCCTAGAGAAGGTGCCATCCTTGGGCTCTCAAAGGCACACACCTGAGGAATGTGTTACCTGGCTTGTGAAAAATCCGTGTCTAAACTGACACTTAAGCCCCTGAAAAAAACACTGTGCACTAAACCCCAACAGAAGATGCATTTTCCACACCTCTGACTTGTGTTTTGTGCTACCCACAGTCTGTAACAATGTGTGGGTAGCTGAGTCTACGGAGAGGGGGGTTTCAGAATAGTTTTTGACAAAGCAAAATCATTAGAAATATAAGTATTTTCTTGGATATAACACCTGGCCCTTAATACTGTATGTGAACATTTCTGCAGCTCCTCAAGCTCCTGGTAACTCATTCTCCTAATGCCGTCATCGTTTGCAGACTGACAGTACCTTTATCATATAATCCGTACACTGGGAGGTGCCACGCATTACTTTTAACACGAAACGTGTGTTTACACCTTTTGATATCTGGTTTATTTATAGACATACTTATAAACACAGTATGTTACAAAGCGTATGTATTGTCAGAAATGTCACAAATATCCATCTCTACCCCCAAAAAAGTTATTGTGATAACTTTGAGAAATGCAAATCGTTGTCAGAGCTGTGTTTTGCAATCTGTCTTCTTGAAAATCATGCAAATCAAAACAGAAAACATATTTATTCTTTTAAACACCTTTTTGTTCATAATGATCTTTGTCCTTATTTTTTTTATAAAACAGCATTGCAGAATCCACCATTATATTTGAATTGATGTTCAGATTTTTTCTAAACAAAAGTATACTTCTTTCTACTTGCAACATTGTAACTGTATATATAAAATTGAAGTTACAACTTACTTTTAATACACGGTTTCTAATACAGGAAAGATACTGTACACTGCAAATTCAAATATGATCTGGGTGCGTGGGCACCATGGTTTTTAAATCAAGTAACAGTTGAATGGCCTGTAAGAAAGAATTATTGGGTGCTATTGATAATAAACGCTCAGAGCGCGCTGGACGAACACTGGCCACAGGGAAAATCATTGCGTGCGCACAAAGTGCACACCTCGTAAAAACAAGAAATCAATCTGGAGTTACTAAGAAACAGACACACTTTGTGTGCTGTATTGTTATCCAGGCGGCGGCCTGGCTCACAATGCCTGGCAGGAGAAGGAGGGGAATACTGTATATGGCTCGAGCAAATTGGTTTGGGATGCCTGATGATGGAGGTAATCCGTGGGTCGCAGGATGGAGGTAATCCATAGGTCTCATGATGGAGGTAATCCATGGGTCTCATGATGGAGGCAATCCATGGGTCGCAGGATGATGGAGGTAATCCAAGGGTCGCATGATGATGGAGGTAATCCAAGGGTCGCATGATGATGGAGGTAATCTATGGGTCGCATGATGGAGGTAATCCATGGGTCGCATGATGATGGAGGTAATCCATGGATCGCATGACGGAGGTAATCCATAGGTCGCATGATGGAGGTAATCCATGGGTCTCATGATGGAGGCAATCCATGGGTCGCAGGATGATGGAGGTAATCCAAGGGTCGCATGATGATGGAGGTAATCCAAGGGTCGCATGATGATGGAGGTAATCTATGGGTCGCATGATGGAGGTAATCCATGGGTCGCATGATGATGGAGGTAATCCATGGATCGCATGACGGAGGTAATCCATAGGTCGCATGATGGAGGTAATCCATGGGTCGCATGATGGAGGTAATCCATGGGTTACATGATGATGGAGGTAATCCATGGGTCGCATGATGATGGAGGTAATCCATGGGTAGCATGATGATGGAGGTAATTCATGGGTCGCAGGATGGAGGTAATCCATGGGTCGCATGATGATGGAGGTACTGTAATCCATGGGTCTCATGATGATGGAGGTAATCCATGGGTCGCAGGATGGAGGTAATCCATGGGTCGCATGATGATGGAGGTACTGTAATCCATGGGTCGCATGATGATGGAGGTAATCCATGGGTCGCATGATGATGGAGGTAATCCATGGGTCGCAGGATGGAGGTAATCCATGGGTCGCATGATGATGGAGGTAATCCATGGGTCGCAGGATGGAGGTAATCCATGGGTCGCATGAGGATGGAGGTACTGTAATCCATGGGTTACATGATGGAGGTAATCCATGGGTCGCAGGATGGAGGTAATCCATGGGTTACATGATGATGGAGGTAATCCATGGGTCGCAGGATGGAGGTAATCCATGGGTCGCAGGATGGAGGTAATCCATGGGTCGCAGGATGGAGGTAATCCATGGGTCGCAGGATGGAGGTAATCCATGGGTCGCAGGATGGAGGTAATCCATGGGTCGCAGGATGGAGGTAATCCATGGGTCGCAGGATGGAGGTAATCCATGGGTCTCATGATGGAGGTAATCCATGGGTCGCAGGATGGAGGTAATCCATGGGTCGCAGGATGATGAAAATATGCAATAACGTGACGCGTAATTATTACACACAGCTGTACATTCGAGACCGCTGATAAACATTTGCAAGTAATATTCATTTTGCGAGTTATTTGAGTCTCCCAGCTGTTAGACTAAAGAACAGCACAAGATTCATCCCAGAAAGGGAAATCCAATGAAAGCAACTGGAGTGTGGTACAGTGTGGTACAATGTGGTACAATGTGGTACATGTGGTACAGTGTGGTACAGTGTGGTACAATGTGGTACAGTGTGGTACAGTGTGGTACAGTGTGGTACAGTGTGGTACAATGTGGTACAATGTGGTACAGTGTGGTACAGTGTGGTACAATGTGGTACATGTGGTACAGTGTGGTACAGTGTGGTACATGTGGTACAATGTGGTACAGTGTGGTACAGTGTGGTACAATGTGGTACATGTGGTACAATGTGGTACAATGTGGTACATGTGGTACAATGTGGTACATGTGGTACAGTGTGGTACAGTGTGGTACAGTGTGGTACAATGTGGTACAATGTGGTACATGTGGTACAATGTGGTACAGTGTGGTACAGTGTGGTACATGTGGTACAGTGTGGTACAGTGTGGTACAATGTGGTACAGTGTGGTACAATGTGGTACAGTGTGGTACAATGTGGTACAATGTGGTACAATGTGGTACAGTGTGGTACAATGTGGTACATGTGGTACAGTGTGGTACAGTGTGGTACATGTGGTACAATGTGGTACAATGTGGTACAGTGTGGTACATGTGGTACAATGTGGTTGTCACGGGAGACTCCTGTGGCGGGTAGGATCTCGGTGGCCGGAACAGCACGAGCGTAGTAGGGGTCACAAGCAGAGGTCCAAGGCAGGCGGCAGGCAGCGAAGTCAGGTACAAGCAGGGGTCCGAGGCAGGCGGCAGGCAGCGAAGTTAGGTACAAGCAGAGGTCGGCAACGAGGAGACTGGAACAGGACAGGCGGGGCAGGACAGGGACTAAGAACAGGGAGCAGGGACTGAGACCGGGGAGCAGGAATAACCAGGGACAAGCCAGATTACTAGCAAGGACCTTTACTGTGAGCAGACTACAATACAGGTACAGGTACAGGAAACAGGTCAGGATCAAAGACAGGCATGAGCATACTGTAGGAGTCTGACTAGCAAGCAAAGGCAAAAGCAACAGACAGGAAGCAAGCTATAAAGGACAGAGACAGGAGCAACAAGAAGACAGACAGACAGAGGAACCCAGAGCCAACGGAAGACAGCAGCACACCCAGTGGACAAGGAAGCTATGGCTAGGCAGGAGGTCTAGGCAATCCTGACATTACTCCCCCTCTCAGGAGCGTTCTCCGGACGATCCTCCAGGCTCTTCCCGGAGGCCTTGATGAAACGGCGACTCAAGGTGACCCACCTCTGGTGGCTTGTCAGTGGGCAGAGGGTACTCCAGATCATTGTCGTGCACAATCTGGAAGTTCTTCACAGATGTGTGTGACACGCCCGTGGAAGTTGAACACGCAAGACTGAGTGTCATCATTCCACACGGGGGCCTTATTGTGCAGCTCGATGATGTTCTCCTGACACTTGTTCTGCCATTTAGACAGCAGGCTCTCCGAATCATTGTGTGGCTGGAAAGGGATGCGCTCGTGATTGAAATTCTTTCCGGGAATGAGAACCGCCATCTTCCGGGGACCCTTAAACCCGAGGACGTTAGTTTCATAGCAAATAGCCGCCAGTTCTTGCCGGGACGCTGCATTCTCTGACTGTCCCTGAGCCCTGGCTGGGCTAACACCGCGGTCAAACACTGTAAACTTGGTCCCCATTAGGTTGGATCGGAGTTTGCCAGTAAAGCTGCCCGCCTCCCGGGACATGTCGGTCGGATCAATAGATATCAAGTAGTTGGACGTTTTACTCTTCTTTCTCTTCCTCCCAGCGAGAAGAAAGAGCTTGTGGTTTTCGTCCCGCTCCAGGTGCATGTAGTAGGTGGGGTACAGTCCTCGGTCCATCACTTTCTTGTCTCGGCTGATCCGACATCTGACGGTGACACCGCGTGGCGCGGGGCGCAGAACAAACTCCTTCAGGTCGCCCACTTCCCCCACGTCTCCAGGAGGACTGAGAGGGGATGTCTCTGTGGAACCAGAGTCTGAAAGAGACTTTCTGCTGGAGGCAGAACCGGGCCGTGCTCTCCCAGACCTCTCCTCCTCCAGCGAGGCTCTGGTTATGCTCAGTGTGACCTTCAGCTCCTCATGCTGTTCTTTGGGGACACACTGGGTACTCAAATACTCTTCCAGCATCTTTATCTTGTAGGCAGTCTGGAAACTTTCCTCCTGCAATACTCGCTGTCTCTCTTCAGCATTCACCCATCTCTCCTTGGCGTCCTGCAGATGTGCACGTAGTTCTCGCAGCTGACTCTGCAGCATATTCTCTGCCTGAGTGCGCCGCTCCAGGGAGACACGTTCCTCTTGCAGCACTCTCTCAGCATTCTGCAGTGCTGTCTGCATATCCAACTTTTCCTGGGCCAACTGCTTCTTCTCCTCTCCTAATTCATGGAGTTTCTTATCTCCTTCACTGACCTGGACACAGAGATTCTTGCACTTCTGGGTTACCATTTCAAAACTGCTATTTAATCCTTCGAAGATCTCTCTCAAAGAACGTAGTTCTGTGTTGAAGTGGCAATTCTTCTCCTCAGAGGCTTCCAGTTTTGCGCCAACTTGAGCCATGAAATTCTGGTACTGCGCATTATCAGCATAGGCCTTCTCCAGCTTACTTGACAGGATTACCCTGTCCCTCTCCAACTGCTCTCTTTCTTTCTCCTGGAGAACACACTTAGCAATTGCTGAAGATAGACAGCTTTGTAGTGCAATCTTGGCCTCTTGCTCCTTATCTAAACGTTCATAAAGACAATCAATCGCTTTCTGTGCAGCTTGAAGCGTCTGAGTAGGAGCATCTTTCTTCTCTTCCACTATTCTTGGGCTACGTCTGTGAGTTGCCTTAAGCTGCAGCATATCTCTTTCATCAAATGCAGACTCTGAGGTTAAATTTTCATTCTTAATTCCTTCTGCAACTTCCACAGTAATGCCTCCCTTCTTCTTCTTCTTCTTCCTTGCTTTGAGAAGTTCTGAAGAATCAGTGGTACTGTGTTCACATTTACTGCTCAAGACTGTTTGAGTGGGAGCCATAATTAAACCACACTTCCCAAGACACCAGTAAAGAGGAAATGTGTTTTTAAAACAGAAGCATTAGAATGAACAACAGGAATATTAGACACAGAGAGACACAAGATAGGAGAGCTGACCCTTAAAGACTTTAACATCAGTCACAGAGATTATAAATGCAAGGAAAAAACATAGACAGAGAAACCTGCAGTTATATCTAAATCCTTATGCATCAGGCGTAGGGATATCATATAGACAAAGAAAACCTGCAGTTGAATCTGAAACTTTTGATATCAGGCATAGAAATATCATAGACAGCAGGAAACTAATACAGAGAAAACTTATAGTTAGATCTGAAACTTTTGACATTGAACATAGGAATATCAGATAGAGAACCCTGCAGTCAAATCTGAAACCTTTGATATCAGGCGTAGGGATATCAGACAGACAGAGAAAACCTGCAGTTACATCTAAATCTTTATGCATCAGGCGTAGGGATATCATATAGACAAAGAAAACCTGCAGTTGAATCTGAAACTTTTGATATCAGGCATAGAAATATCATAGACAGCAGGAAACTAATCCAGAGTAAACTTGTAGTTAGATCTGAAACTTTTGACATAGGAATATCAGACAGAGAACCCTGCAGTCAAATCTGAAACCTTTGATATCAGGCGTAGGGATATCATATGTTGCAGAGAAACAAACTTTAGGGGAACTTGCAGGTAAACCTGAAACCTTAGAACCAATCATATGAAAAACTATAGATGCAAGAAAATCAAAGCATGCAGCAACAAAATAATGGGAGCACTTTTGTCTTTTGAAATGAAGACCCTGTGAACAGCAGTAAATCAAGGTAACCGTCCTAAATAGAAATGTGAGTCTGAAAATCTGCAGTGGCCCACCCACAATGCAGAGACAATTCTTGTCCAGGTAATGAAAGTCTGAAAATGGCAAAAACAGGTACTGCAGGGAGGGGTTTTTTTTTTTTTTTTTTTTTTTTTAAGGGAATTCTTCTCAGGGAGAAAGTGGCACAAAAAACCCTGCAGAAACCTTTGCAAAAATAAACATCTCAAAGAAAGCTGCAATAGTCGGTAGCAACAGTTCTAGTCTCAGAAAAAATGTTTTTTCGTTATGAACGCAATAATTCTTGCAGAACACTTAGCAGCAACAAAAAAAAAACCTTTCAAAACCCCAACTTGGATTTCCAAAAAAGAAACGAAAGTACTTATCTTCAACCATGCGGATGTGGTCTGCTGCAGCAGGCAGGAAAGGGTGCAGGCAGAAGAAGAATCTGTTCCAGCGAGATCCAGAAGTGGCCTTTGCTTTCTGTCACGGGAGACTCCTGTGGCGGGTAGGATCTCGGTGGCCGGAACAGCACGAGCGTAGTAGGGGTCACAAGCAGAGGTCCAAGGCAGGCGGCAGGCAGCGAAGTCAGGTACAAGCAGGGGTCCGAGGCAGGCGGCAGGCAGCGAAGTTAGGTACAAGCAGAGGTCGGCAACGAGGAGACTGGAACAGGACAGGCGGGGCAGGACAGGGACTAAGAACAGGGAGCAGGGACTGAGACCGGGGAGCAGGAATAACCAGGGACAAGCCAGATTACTAGCAAGGACCTTTACTGTGAGCAGACTACAATACAGGTACAGGTACAGGAAACAGGTCAGGATCAAAGACAGGCATGAGCATACTGTAGGAGTCTGACTAGCAAGCAAAGGCAAAAGCAACAGACAGGAAGCAAGCTATAAAGGACAGAGACAGGAGCAACAAGAAGACAGACAGACAGAGGAACCCAGAGCCAACGGAAGACAGCAGCACACCCAGTGGACAAGGAAGCTATGGCTAGGCAGGAGGTCTAGGCAATCCTGACAGTGGTACAGTGTGGTACAATGTGGTACAGTGTGGTACAGTGTGGTACATGTGGTACAATGTGGTACAGTGTGGTACATGTGGTACAATGTGTACATGTGGTACAATGTGGTACAATGTGGTACAATGTGGTACAATGTGGTACAATGTGGTACATGTGGTACAATGTGGTACATGTGATACAATGTGGTACATGTGGTACAATGTGGTACAATGTGGTACAATGTGGTACATGTGGTACATGTGGTACAATGTGGTACAGTGTGGTACAGTGTGGTACAGTGTGGTACAGTGTGGTACGTGTGGTACATGTGGTACAGTGTGGTACATGTGGTACAGTGTGGTACAGTGTGGTACATGTGGTACAATGTGGTACAATGTGGTACATGTGGTACAATGTGGTACAGTGTGGTACAGTGTGGTACAATGTGGTACAATGTGGTACAGTGTGGTACAGTGTGGTACGTGTGGTACATGTGGTACAGTGTGTTACATGTGGTACAATGTGGTACATGTGGTACATGTGGTACAGTGTGGTACAATGTGGTACATGTGGTACATGTGGTACAGTGTGGTACAATGTGGTACAATGTGGTACATGTGGTACAATGTGGTACAATGTGGTACAGTGTGGTACAATGTGGTACATGTGGTACAATGTGGTACATGTGGAACAATGTGGTACAGGACCTTGTGGAATATACTGTATATATATATATATATATATATATATATATATATATATTTATATATTGTGTGCTCATTTGCATGCCATTTCCGAGAATCCCTTGCGGCAGTGGAAACACTATGCAAGGTGATAATGGTGAAAGGCGGGGTTGCAGACCTGACATGTGAATGTGCTCACAAGTGATATTCTTTATTGGCTATATGCTAACGGTGGAGGTTTTTTGTCGCCTTTTTCACCCACCATAACTAAAAATGTATGTATATATATATATAGTCTGCAGCTGTATATATATATATATATATATATATATATATACATATATATATATATATATATATACATTTACTCGCCCGGGGCGGGTAGATTTAACCTCCCGGCGAGTAAATATTGGCCCAAGCAGCACACGTGTGTTTTTTAAATTTAAGGAAACCCCTGATGGCCAGCTCAGCTGTTAGCAGGGGAAATCCCCTACCGGAGCCTCTCCCTGCTCTAAGCAGGGGAAATCCCCTACCGGAGCCTCTCCCTGCTCTAAGCAGGGGAAATCCCCTACCGGAGCCTCTCCCTGCTCTAAGCAGGGGAAATCCCCTACCGGAGCCTCTCCCTGCTCTAAGCAGGGGAAATCCCCTACCGGAGCCTCTCCCTGCTCTAAGCAGGGGAAATCCCCTACCGGAGCCTCTCCCTGCTCTAAGCAGGGGAAATACCCTACCGGAGCCTCTCCCTGCTCTAAGCAGGGGAAATCCCCTAACGGTGCCTCTCCCTGCTCTAAGCAGGGGAAATCCCCTAACGGTGCCTCTCCCTGCTCTAAGCAGGGGAAATCCCCTCACCGGAGCCTCTCCCTGCTCTAAGCAGGGGAAATCCCCTACCGGCCCTTCTACATCTATCAGTGAATACTGCGGCGTCGGCGTCCCACTCTGGAGGGGGCGCGGCCCCTTGCAGAGGCCCTCTTGCCGTGCGGAGGCCCCCGCTGCCATGTGCGACCCCCTGCCTTACGGGTGAGTGTTTGTGTGTGTGAGTGACAGACTGTGATTGTGTGATTGTCAGTTTGTCTGAGTGAGTGTGTCTGAGTGAGTGTGAGTGTGTCACCCTCTCTCCCTCTCCCTGTGTCACCCTCCCTCTCCCTGTGTCACCCTCCCTCTCCCTGTGTCACCCTCCCTCTCCCTGTGACACCCTCCCTCTCCCTGTGACACCCTCCCTCTCCCTGTGTCACCCTCCCTCTACCTGTGTCACCCTCCCTCTCCCTGTGTCACCCTCCCTCTCCCTGTGTCACCCTCCCTCTCCCTGTGTCACCCTCTCTCTCCCTGTGTCACCCTCTCTCCCTCTCCCTGTGTCACCCTCTCCCTGTATCACCCTCCCTCTCCCTGTGTCACCCACCATCTCCCTCTGTCACCCTCTCCCTGTGTCACCCACCATCTCCCTCTGTCACCCTCTCCCTGTGTCACCCACCCTCTCCCTGTGTCACCCTCTCTCCCTCTCCCTGTATCACCCTCCCTCTCCCTGTGTCACCCACCATCTCCCTCTGTCACCCACCATCTCCCTCTGTCACCCACCATCTCCCTCTGTCACCCTCCCTCTCCCTGTGTCGCCCTCCCTCTCCCTGTGTCGCCCTCACTCTCCCTGTGTCGCCCTCCCTCTCCCTGTGTCGCCCTCCCTCTCCCTGTGTCGCCCACCCTCTCCCTGTGTCGCCCTCCCTCTCCCTGTGTCGCCCTCCCTCTCCCTGTGTCGCCCTCCCTCTCCCTGTGTCGCCCTCCCTCTCCCTGTGTCGCCCTCCCTCTCCCTGTGTCGCCCTCCCTCTCCCTGTGTCACCCTCCCTCTCCCTGTGTCACCCACCCTCTCCCTGTGTCACCCTCCCTCTCCCTGTGTCACCCACCCTCTCCCTGTGTCACCCTCACTCTCCCTGTGTCACCCTCCCTCTCCCTGTGTCGCCCTCCCTCTCCCTGTGTCACCCACCCTCTCCCTCTCCCTGTGTCACCCTCCCTCTCCCTGTCACCCTCCATCTCCCTGTGTCACCCTCTCCCTCTCTCACCCTCCCTCTCCCTGTGTCACCCTCCCTCTCCCTGTGTCACCCACCCTCTCCCTCTCCCTGTGTCACCCTCCCTCTCCCTGTGTCACCCTCCCTCTCCCTGTGTCACCCTCCCCCTCTCCCTGTGTCACCCTCCCCCTCTCCCTGTGTCACCCTCCCCCTCTCCCTGTGTCACCCTCTCCCTGTATCACCCTCCCTCTCCCTGTGTCACCCACCATCTCCCTCTGTCACCCTCTCCCTGTGTCACCCACCATCTCCCTCTGTCACCCTCTCCCTGTGTGACCCACCCTCTCCCTGTGTCACCCTCTCTCCCTCTCCCTGTATCACCCTCCCTCTCCCTGTGTCACCCACCATCTCCCTCTGTCACCCACCATCTCCCTCTGTCACCCACCATCTCCCTCTGTCACCCACCATCTCCCTCTGTCACCCACCATCTCCCTCTGTCACCCTCCCTCTCCCTGTGTCGCCCTCCCTCTCCCTGTGTCGCCCTCCCTCTCCCTGTGTCGCCCTCACTCTCCCTGTGTCGCCCTCCCTCTCCCTGTGTCGCCCTCCCTCTCCCTGTGTCACCCACCCTCTCCCTGTGTCGCCCTCCCTCTCCCTGTGTCGCCCTCCCTCTCCCTGTGTCGCCCTCCCTCTCCCTGTGTCTCCCTCCCTCTCCCTGTGTCGCCCTCCCTCTCCCTGTGTCGCCCTCCCTCTCCCTGTGTCACCCACCCTCTCCCTCTCCCTGTGTCACCCTCCCTCTCCCTGTGTCACCCTCCATCTCCCTGTGTCACCCTCTCCCTCTCCCTGTGTCGCCCTCCCTCTCCCTGTGTCGCCCTCCCTCTCCCTGTGTCGCCCTCCCTCTCCCTGTGTCACCCACCCTCTCCCTCTCCCTGTGTCACCCTCCCTCTCCCTGTGTCACCCTCCCTCTCCCTGTGTCATCCTCCCTCTCCCTGTGTCACCCTCCCTCTCCCTGTGTCACCCTCCCCCTCTCCCTGTGTCACCCTCCCACTCTCCCTGTGTCACCCTCCCCCTCTCCGTGTCACCCTCCCCCTCTCCCTGTGTCACCCTCCCCCTCTCCCTGTGTCACCCACCCTCTCCCTGTGTCACCCCCTCTCCCTGTGTCACCCCCTCTCCCTGTGTCACCCACCCTCTCCCTGTCACCCTCCCCCTCTCCCTGTGTCACCCTCCCCTCTCCCTGTGTCACCCTCCCCTCTCCCTGTGTCACCCTCCCCTCTCCCTGTGTCACCCTCCCCTCTCCCTGTGTCACCCTCCCCTCTCCCTGTGTTGTTCTGACTAGGAATTTATTAAATGTATTTTATTTATATATTTTATTTTAAAGCGGGGTTGGGGGCGGGACTATGGGCGGAGTTGGGGCGGGACTAGGGGCGGAGTTGGGGGCGGGACTAGGTGGCGAGTAGATTTTTGGGTGATTTGTCGAACACTGTATATATATATATATATATATATATATATATATATATATATATAAATATATATATATATATATATATATATATATATATATATATATATATATATAGTCTGCAGCTGTTCTAAAGAGATAGCTCGTCATCTCAAGGGAACCCAGGAAAATGGAGTAAAAAACATGTGGTACAATGTGGTACATGTGGTACATGTGGTACAGTGTGGTACAGTGTGGTACAATGTGGTACAATGTGGTACATGTGGTACAATGTGGTACATGTGGTACAATGTGGTACATGTGATACAATGTGGTACAGTGTGGTACAATGTGGTACATGTGGTACATGTGGTACAGTGTGGTACATGTGGTACAGTGTGGTACAGTGTGGTACAGTGTGGTACATGTGGTACAATGTGGTACATGTGATACAATGTGGTACATGTGGTACAATGTGGTACATGTGGTACAATGTGGTACATGTGATACAATGTGGTACAGTGTGGTACAATGTGGTACATGTGGTACAATGTGGTACAATGTGGTACAATGTGTACATGTGGTACAATGTGGTACATGTGATACAATGTGGTACATGTGGTACAATGTGGTACAATGTGGTACATGTGGTACAATGTGGTACCATGTGGTACAATGTGGTACAGTGTGGTACAATGTGGTACAGTGTGGTACAATGTGGTACAATGTGGTACAATGTGGTACATGTGGTACAATGTGGTACAATGTGGTACAGTGTGGTACAGTGTGGTACATGTGGTACAGTGTGGTACATGTGGTACAGTGTGGTACATGTGGTACAGTGTGGTACATGTGGTACAATGTGGTACAGTGTGGTACAATGTGGTACATGTGGTACAATGTGGTTCACGATTTGCACCTGGGGGACTTTAGTACAAGGGCGGCCAACTCCAGTCCTCAAGGGTCTCCAACAGGTCAGGTTTTCAGGATATACCTGCTACATCACAGGTGGCTTAATCAGTGGCTCAAAGACTGCACCACCTGTGCTGAAGCAGGGATATCCTGAAAACCTGACCTGTTGGTGGCCCTTGAGGACAGGAGTTGGCCAGTCAAAAACTAATTCACAGAATGAGCCACCTGTGCTGAAGCAGGGATATCCTTAAAACCTGACCTGTTGGGGGCCTTGAGGACGAGTTGCCCCCCCCTGCTTTAGTACATAAGGTGCTAAGCATCGTCTTGTGTCCCTAGCTCCAGTCCGTGATTGCGAGCGTGATTGCGAGCGTGTCAGTGGGAGGCGTAACGGGACATGCGATTAATGAGCTTGTCACATATCATTCAGTTTGGAGCAGAACATAAAGCACAGCAGCAAATACACTTTACTGAGCGTTAATACAGAGATCCCAAAGCTGCCTGCAGGGGCGTCTGGCAAGCAGGTTACGTGAGCAGGATTCACATCGCTTTCATCTAGTAATGAAAAAAAAAAAAAATGTGCACCAAGTATACCATCAGTGAATTAGTGAGACCATCAGTGAATTAGTGAGACCATCGGTGAATTAGTGAGACCATCGGTGAATTAGTGAGACCATCAGTGAATTAGTGAGACCATCAGTGAATTAGTGAGACCATCAGTGAATTAGTGAGACCATCAGTGAATTAGTGAGAAATATATCACGTTAAGAAAATCTGTTGTGAAATTCTATACATCAAAAGTGTACAGCAGTGTCATCAAATCACTAGTGAAAAAAGGAACTGAACGTGTAACAGGACCTTGTGGAATATACTGTATATATATATATATATATATATATATATATATATATATATTTATATATTGTGTGCTCATTTGCATGCCATTTCCCAGAATCCCTTGCGGCAGTGGAAACACTATGCAAGGTGATAATGGTTGAAAGGCGGGGTTGCAGACCTGACATGTGAATGTGCTCACAAGTGATATTCTTTATTGGCTATATGCTAACGGTGGAGGTTATTTGTCGCCTTTTTCACCCACCATAACTAAAAATGTATGTATGTATATATATATATATATATATATATATATATATATATATATATATATATAGTCTGCAGCTGTTCTAAAGAGATAGCTCGTCATCTCAAGGGAACCCAGGAAAATGGAGTAAAAAACAGTGCACGACTCTCATAGTGAAGCAAGGTTTGTAATAAGCACAGCTGTGCGTGAGAGCGATGTATTGTGCTTACACGGGAGCAGTTCTATAGCGCGTTTCATGTTACATGGACATGAGTTTACCACCCTGGAGATTGATGTCCGTCAAACGCTGTGACGCAATAAGTGTACCCTGTCTCCCGGATGGTGCCGACTGCCCAGCAACGACCAGCCACACTTACCAGTTTGCCCACCCCTGCCTTAGGCTTATAAACTTTGTATACAGTAGTTGGAATGGAAATCCTTTTTCGAAGTGTGGGGCGGGATTCATTTAAATACACCTTGAATATCATTATCATATCTCCCAGCCAGGTACCCCAGGTATGCTCCCTTTTCAGCCCAGGCATCTCTCCCTAATTTAGTTGAGGGGATATATTTGCAACTGTAGACACTACTAAATTGAAAGCCCCCTTCCTCCCCCCCATTTAACCCAAGTGCGGATTCATAATGCACCGCTCGGATTGGCGTGAAATCCGCGAGCCAAAGGAACTCCCGCACAGAGGCAGATTCAAGCAATGTTCCCATCTCTCATCACGGGGGCAGAGGGGAGAGCAGGGTTTAAGGGGCCGATTCTATAAGCCCCGATAACCCACTTATCGAGGCCTTTTTCGGCCAAAATGCCTACTGCTATTCTGTAAGCCTCGATAAGTGGGCGATAAAGGCGTGAATCGCCAATTTTTTCAGCCGTCCAAAACAGATCGCCGGGTGAGCGGCGGTAAGCAACTTATCGGCAGGCTCTGAAACTCGTGCAAATCTAGTAGCCTCGATTAGCTTATCGAGGCTAATCGCGGCTCTAGAATGGCGAGTTTCTCCCAAAATCCTCACGCCAGGAAAAGTGTAGGGTGAAGCTGGGGAGAACCTGCTTAGGGTGAGTACCCAGTCAGCACTGTAGCACGCGCGTGCACAGCGCTGCACCGCGATCTGCAGTCCTGGGAGAGAGGGAGCGTTTGCGACGGAAGGGGGGCGTGGTGGTGGATTTGCAGGGGCGGGGCCATGACCTCACGCGGCTGGTTCGCCCTCATTGGCTGAACCGCCGGCGGGGGCGTCGCCACGCCTCCATCGCAAACTATGAGTTTAAATTCCCCAGTCTGCCTGAAAACCTGTCGCGCAACACTGGGGAAAGGTGCGCGACAAGGTAGGAACTGGGACCGGATTTACTGGGGGGGCAGGGCTTGAACGCACAAGAAGGGACCGGAGCCGCCCCCTAAGAAGGTGGCGAGAGAGAAAAAAAATATGCATTTTTCCTGCATCAGATTCATGCCGGGAGTCTACGGAGCTGATAACCATTAATATCCGCTCCGGAAACCCCCAGCATGAATCCATGCAATAAAAATGCATTTACAGGCAACTTCATTATCTTAGCGGCTGACCGGTAAGGCAATGAAGGGGTTATCTACCAGTGCCATGTTTATTGTAGGTAGCGGGGGTGGGTGAAGGTGGTATTTGGCCTTTGGTGGATGTTTAGGCCTTGTGGGGGGTGGGGGGTGTTTGCGGGTGAAGTTAGCCCCTTCATTACCTTGGCGGTTGATACCGCTAAGTTAATGAAGTGGTTAACCCCTCCTGCTACCACCCGGTGTGCCTAAACATCCATCCTTGGGGCTACTACCCCCTTCACCAAATCCCCACAATAAACCGGCCACTGGTGGTTAGCCCCTTAATTGCCTTATCGGCTAGCCGCTGTTTTAATCAATGTTTTAATACTAGTGTACATGAGCAGGGGGTCTCCGGAGCAGAACCTCATTTATTTCAGGTCCGGGGACCCCCTGCTTCCCAAGATACAGGCCCCGTTATGGGGTGCCGGTATCTCCTATGCATTTTATTCCCATGGTCACGTGACGTGGGATATTTAAATGCATAGGAGATACCGGCACCCCATAACGGGGCCTGTATCTCGGGAAGCAGGGGGTCCCCGGACCTGAAATCAACTCAGTTCTGCTCCGGAGACCCCCTGCTCACGTACACTAGTATTAAAACATTTATTAAAAGCCTGCTGGCGAGATATGGGCTGGGAGAAGCGGCTCTCTGTGCAGCTGGAACAAATCTCCGGGCGAGCCCTTTTGAGAGAGCCGAACATCCCGTCGCCGGCTACTCACCCGTTTTGGGAATTTTGCTATCACAGGTAACCGAAGCTTCCTGATACCGTGATGGCAACGCTCAGAAAACTGGCGACGTAACCAGCCCAGCGATTTTTTTTATGCAGGCTTAGAGAATAGGCCCCTAAAGCTTTCCTTTTACTGGTTTGACATTTTTGGGAAAAGCTGCATGTTAGGTTATTTTTATAGCTAAATAAAAAGAAAAGGTAGCATGCCTTTTTATGTATTTTGTATTTATTATAAGAGGACACATTTTTTCTGTTTATTATTAAATGAAGATTGTATTGTATGTCTTTATTTATATAGCGCCATTAACGTACGTAGCGCTTCACAGTAGTAATACATGTGGTAATCAAATAAATAACAGATAATATAAATAACAGGCCATGGGAATAAGTGCTTCAGACATAAAAGTAACATTAAGGAAGAGGAGTCCCTGCCCCGAGGAGCTTACAGTCTAATTGGTAGGTAGGGAGAACATAGAGACAGGAGGAGGGAGTTCTGGTAAGTGCGTCTGCAGGGGGCCAAGCTTTATGTATCATGTGTTCAGAATATCCACAGTGCTATTCGTATGCTTCTTTAAGCAAGTGTGTCTTAAGGTGGGTCTTAGAGGTGGCTAGAGAGGGTGCTAGTCGGGTACTGAGGGGAATTGCATTCCAGAGGTGTGGGCAGTCAGTGAGAAAGGTTTAAGGCGGGAGAGGGCTTTAGATACAAAGGGGGTAGAAAGAAGACATCCTTGAGCAGAACGCAAGAATCGGGATGGTGCATACCGAGAAATTAGGGCTGAGATGTAAGGAGGGGCAGAAGAATGTAAAGCTTTAAAAGTGAGGAGGAGAATTGATCAAGCTTCATGCATTAATTAAATCAAGCTTCTGTGATGTAAATAGATCCTGAAACTTCTGTGATGGATAGAAAAGATGAGAGCCGTCTCCCTATCCGGTACAATGAAGCCAGCTCAGCCTCCGTGCCCATTACAATACTGATTAAAAAGTCTGCAGTTAGCCACATGCCTGGCACAGCTTGGCTCAGTGCGAAACCGCCTCTCACAGCTTGGCCTGAGCTGAAGCAATGGGAAGGGGGAATTGGTTTTGACTTTCCTTTGGGTACTGCTCTCAGAGGCGCCTGTCAGAATCACGTCAGAGAGCTGCGTGTGCAGACAGTGAATATTTTACCGCTGCAGTGTTTTCAGCGTGTGACTTTCTGGAGGTCGAGGAGGGAACACTGCGGTGTAATCTGCAGGGAACACACAGACACACAGACACACAGACACACAGACACACAGACACACAGACACACAGACACACAGACACACAGACACACAGACACACACACACACACACACACACACACACACACACACACACACACTGAGGGTAGGGTGACCAGATTTTCAAAATGAAAAACCGGGACACAATAAAAAATTATTTATAAAACAAATTACATCACGTGACGCACCCCGTTGCCATGACAACGAGACACAGACGTCAGGCGGTGACATGTTGCCATGACAATGTGGCATCATGTGATGCCTCTGCGCCATAATGCGTCCCGTTGTCATGTCAACTTGATGCCGCGTGACGTCACGGAGCGTCTCGTTGTTATGGCAATGTGCATTACGTGACGTCGCGCGGCCATGTTAACGGAATTTGGAGGGGAGGATACAGCCAAAGGCAAAATAAATAAATACACAGAGCCACTGACCCACACAGACACACAGAGCCACTGACCTACACACAGAGAGCCACTGACCCACACAGCCACTGACCTACACACAGAGAGCCACTGACCCACACAGACACACAGAGCCACTGACCTACACACAGAGAGCCACTGACCCACACAGACACACAGAGCCACTGACCTACACACAGAGAGCCACTGACCCACACAGAGCCACTGACCTACACACAGAGAGCCACTGACCCACACAGACACACAGAGCCACCGACCTACACACAGAGAGCCACTGACCCACACAGACACACAGAGCCGCTGACCTACACACAGAGAGCCACTGACCCACACAGACACACAGAGCCACTGACCTACACACAGAGAGCCACTGACCCACACAGACACACAGAGCCACTGACCTACACACAGAGAGCCACTGACCCACACACCCACGGAGTCACTGATCCACACACACAGAGCCACTGACCCACACACCCACACACGGAGCCACTGACCCACACACCCACACACAGAGCCACTGACCCACACACCCACACACAGAGCCACTGACCCACACACACACCCACACACACACACACGGGGCCACTGACCCACACACAGAGCCAGTGACACACACACAGAGCCACTGACCCCCCACACACACAAAGCCAGTGACACACACACACAGAGCCACTGACCCCCCCCCCCCCACACACACACACACACAAAGCCAGTGACACACACACACACAGAGCCAGTGACACACACACAGAGCCAGTGACACACACACACACACACACACACACAGAGCCACTGACCCCCCCCCCCCACACACACACAAAGCCAGTGACACACACACAGAGCCAGTGACACAAACAGACACACACAGAGACACTCACACTCACTCTCTCTCTCTGTGTCCTACCTGTCACTGTGGAGCATGGAGGGGGGGAAGCCATCTTGACTGGCAGCAGGCACCTCACTTCTGGCTCACTGCTGAGGCTCCGCTGTCCCTAACCCCACCCCCACCCTCTGCAGCTAACCCCGCCCCCACCCTCTGCAGCTAACCCCGCCCCCACCCTCTGCAGCTAACCCCGCCCCCATCCTCTGCAGCTAACCCCGCCCCCACACTCTGCAGCTAACCCCGCCCCCACACTCTGCAGCTAACCCCGCCCCCACACTCTGCAGCTAACCCCGCCCCCACACTCTGCAGCTAACCCCGCCCCCACACTCTGCAGCTAACCCCACCCCCACCCTCTGCAGCTAACCCCGCCCCCACCCTCTGCAGCTAACCCCGCCCCCACCCTCTGCAGTTAACCCAGCCCCCACCCTCTGCAGCTAACCCCGCCCCCACCCTCTGCAGCTAACCCCGCCCCCACCCTCTGCAGCTAACCCCGCCCCCACCCTCTGCAGCTAACCCCGCCCCCATCCTCTGCAGCTAACCCCGCCCCCATCCTCTGCAGCTAACCCCGCCCCCACACTCTGCAGCTAACCCCGCCCCCACCCTCTGCAGCTAGCCCCGCCCCCACCCTCTGCAGCTAACCCCGCCCCCACCCTCTGCAGCTAACCCCGCCCCCACACTCTGCAGCTAACCCCGCCCCCACACTCTGCAGCTAACCCCGCCCCCACCCTCTGCAGCTAACCCCGCCCCCACCCTCTGCAGCTAACCCCGCCCCCACCCTCTGCAGCTAACCCCGCCCCCACCCTCTGCAGCTAACCCCGCCCCCACCCTCTGCAGCTAACCCCGCCCCCACCCTCTGCAGCTAACCCCGCCCCCATCCTCTGCAGCTAACCCCGCCCCCAGCCTCTGCAGCTAACCCCGCCCCCACACTCTGCAGCTAACCCCGCCCCCACCCTCTGCAGCTAGCCCCGCCCCCACCCTCTGCAGCTAACCCCGCCCCCACACTCTGCAGCTAACCCCGCCCCCACACTCTGCAGCTAACCCCGCCCCCACACTCTGCAGCTAACCCCGCCCCCACCCTCTGCAGCTAACCCCGCCCCCACCCTCTGCAGCTAACCCCGCCCCCACCCTCTGCAGCTAACCCCGCCCCCACACTCTGCAGCTAACCCCGCCCCCACACTCTGCAGCTAACCCCGCCCCCACACTCTGCAGCTAACCCCGCCCCCACACTCTGCTGTCAGACCGGCCTCTGCTCTCCTGCTGCTCTCCTCTCTGCCAGCATTCTGTGCTATCTGCTGCCCCTCTACTCTGATGGCCAAATCCGGAACAGCCACAAAAAAATGGGACATTTAAAAAAATGCAGGGCAGCTGGGATAGCCATTATAAAAACCGGGACAGCCATTAAAAAAACAGGACTGTCCCGGCTAAAACGGGACACCTGGTCACCCTAACTGAGGGAGACACACACAGACACACACACACACACACAGACTAAGGGAGACACACACACACAGACTGAGGGAGACACACACAGACACACAGACTGAGGGAGACACACACAGGCATACACAGACTGAGGGAGACACACAGACAGATACACACAGACTGAGGGAGACACACACAGACTGAGGGAGACACACACAGACACACACACACACACACAGAGAACGAGGGAGACACACGGAATCACACAGACTGAGGGAGACACACAGACACACACAGACTGAGGGAGACACACGGACGCACACAGGCTGACGGAGACACACACAGATTGAGGGGGACACACACAGACACACACAGACTGAGGGAGACCTTCACCCACCCCGCTATCCCCAATAAACTGGGTACTGGTATTTAACCCCTTCATTACCCTAGCGGTTAACCGCCAAGGTAATTAAGCTGCCTGCAAATGTAGTTTTAATACATAGGATGAAAGTCGGGGGTCTCCGGAGCTGGTATTAATGCTGGTCAGCTCCGGAGACTCCCGGCTTCAATCCAATGCAGGAAAAATATTTTTTTTTCTTCTAATTCCCACCGCAAATCCCATCTCGCGGCCCCTGGGGTGGCGATATGAAATTGGTGAGCAGCTCGCTAGGTGAGAGCCTCAATGTTCTCATCAGAGCTACTAGAATAGGGAGATGTTATCAAAAATCGCGAGTTGGAGCTGTTTTCCAGCTCCCGCCCGGTGTGTTTGGGCCGCGGTGCTGCCGCTCGGGGGGAGATGCACTTCCTGTACGAGTTTGGCAGGTCATCGGAGCTTTCTGATTACCAAACTTGCCAAATCATCATTCAGAGTGCTCAAAAACCTCGATGAGTTAGTTATCGAAGCTACTATAATAGTCTCCTAAAAGTCAGAAGGCACAGAGGCATCATATTACAAGGAATGTAACAAAAGTTGCAATAGAGAAAGTAAAATCAATCCTAAAAAGGTTATTTACCTTAATACCTAAAAGATTAGAAAAGCAATTATACTTTAGGACCCTTTCAGTGTGAGCAGAAGTATCCTCACGGGAAAAACGGAGCACAGCAAGTGAAAAATGAGGGGGCTAGATACCGGTTAATAAAAGTCCTTTAATCCATGGTAGACATCATGGCACGGGATATGTAAAAACCTCGAACGCGTTTCGGGCCGTCGCCCTTTGTCAACGAAAACATTCTCGTTGACAAAGGGCGACGGCCCGAAACGCGTTCGAGGTTTTTACATATCCCGTGCCATGATGTCTACCATGGATTAAAGGACTTTTATTAACCGGTATCTAGCCCCCTCATTTTTCACTTGCTGTGCTCCGTTTTTCCCGTGAGGATACTTCTGCTGTTCATCTCTACGTGACGCACGCCGTGGGATTCACCCAAACAGGATAACTCTCAACTGTGAGTACCCCAGTCCGTTCACTATGGGCTAGGTGTTATACCTTATTGGTGTCTTTTCTCCAGGGGGACATTATTGATTGTGTCATTGGGAGGTCAGAGATTTTTTACTGACACTCACCCTACAGCACAGGTTCCCCACACATTAGGAGATATGCTATGAGACACAGACTACACATGTGTTTGCAGAGAGTGGTGTTTCCCTGTCTTCCTCATTCAGTGGTTTCATACTAGATTGGCATCTAGTGATTTCCTACAGCTGAGCACGGTGCTCTAGGAACGCTGTTTCCTAGTATCTACAAGCCCTTTCAGTGTGAGATGGCCAGGCAGATTATTGGAGATAAGGAAAAAGCTGAGGTATTAAACACATTCTTTGCCTCTGTGTTTACCAGGGAAGAATCAGTTGCAATAGTAGTGCCGCAGGAGGAAGCCACAACCTCCATATTAATGAACAATTGGTTAACTGAGTAAGAAGTGCATAGGCGGCTTGATAAAATTAAATGTAAATAAAGCACCTGGCCCCAATGGCATACATCCAAGAGTTCGCAAGGAGTTAAGTTCAGTAATAGCCAAACCATTACATTTAATATTCAAGGACTCCATTTCCACAGGTTCAGTACCACAAGATTGGCATAAAGCAGATGTGGTGCCTATATTTAAAAGGGAGCTAGATCACAAGCGGGGAATTACAGACCTGTAAGCCTGACATCAATAGTGGGGAAGCTACTTGAAGGTTTAATATGGGACAATATTCAAGAATACCTAATGGAAACAAAATTATTAGTTATAGTCAGCATGGATTTATGAAGGATAGATCATGCCAAACTAACCTTATTTGTTTCTTTGAGGAGGTAAGTAGGAATTTAGACCTGGGTAATGCAGTTGACGTGGTCTACTTAGATTTTGCAAAGGCTTTTGATACGGTTTCACACAAGAGGTTGGTGTACAAAATAAAGAAAATTGGACTCAGTAAAAATATATGCACCTGGATTGAAAACCAGTTGAAGGATAGACAACAGAGGGTTGTCATAAATGGAACTTTTTCAGGTTGGCCTAAGGTCGTGAGTGGAGTACCTCAGGGATCGGTACTGGGACCCCAGCTTTTTAACTTGTTTCTTCATGACATTGAGGTTGGCATCGAGAGCAAAGTCTCCATCTTTGCTGATGACACTAAATTGTGTAAGTTAATAGAATCAGAGCAGGATGTAATTTCTTTCCAGAAGGACTTGAAGAGACTGGAAACGTGGGCAGGTAAATGGCAGATGAGGTTTAATACAGATAAATGTAAGGTTATGCATTTGGGATGCAAGAATAAACAGGCGACTTACAAATTAAATGGGAATACATTGGGGGAATCCTTGATGGAGAAGGATTTAAGAGTACTTGTAGACCTCAGGCTTAGCAATAGTGCCCAAAGTCATGTAATCACATAACGTGGACTGGTGTGAAATCAGGTATCCGCTACCAGTGGTGTCAATCGCCAATGCTTGCAGTTCAGACACGGAATAGCAAACGGATGAGAAGTAGAATCAGGATGGTGATGGGACGAGTTCTAGTCACCGCGTCCAAAGGTGGCCTACCCAAGATGCCAGCAAAGATCGATTCACAGTAGAAGGATGTTAGAGTGGACTGCAAAAGGACCACCCACATTGTGACGTAGACACATACACACATGCAACAGATGAGCCATCATTAGTGCACATAGTGCAGAATGTAACTTTAATAAGGTACAAAGGAAACAGAACACAGGACAATAAAGAGCAAAGCCAACTCAAAGCCAAATGCAAACTACAATAGAACCACAGGCATTTCTAGTCCAACGTAGGGCTTCCTTCCTATGACTTGCCTGGTGGTCCTGCAGTTAGAGTACATACAACATATGGATAAAGGTGTGGGATACACAGATACATTATTCGGGTTTGACAACTTTAAAGCAACTATACAAAAGAAAATGAAATAATCAAAGTTCAACAAGGTTCCACCTAATTGATTGCATGACACATACCATGGAACTCATTCCTTATTGTGAAAGATGTACCAGGTGTATTATGAGTAACATAGGGGCCTAATCCCAAAGCATTGATAATATCAGTGCTTTTGCGTCCGACTATGGGGATTATGCAGTAAGCGCCAATAAGTCACTTATCGACGCCTTTTCACCAAAAAGACCTACAGCGATTCAGTGAGCCTCGATCAGTCGCCAATAAAAGCCCTTTTCTGCAATTTTTTCCCCTGAGAAAACAATATTGCCAAAACAAGCAGCGAGACGCCACTTATCGGCAGGTTTTCAAACTCGTGCAATTCTAGTAGCCCAATTAGCTTATCGAGGCTAATCGCGCCTCTAGAATAGAGATTTCATCCCAAAACCCTCCCACCAGGAAAAGTTGGCAGGAAGGTGGTGAGAAGCTGCAGATAAGCGGCGAGGCGGGACTTATGGGAAAAAATGCATTTTTCCTGCATCGGATTGATGCTGGGATTGTCCGGATACACATTAATATCAGCACCGGAGGCCCCCGGCATGAATCCTATGCAATAAAAATGCATTTACAGGCAACTTCATTACCTTAGCGGCTAACCGCTCAGGTAATGAAGGGGTTAAGGAACAACAGCATCTTTATTGGGGACAGAGGGGTTGAGTGGTTGAGTGAAGCGAGTACTTGACCCTTCACTCACCCCCTCTGCCCCAATAAACATTACAATATGTACTAACCACAAATACACAACCCATCCACCCCCTGTGCCCCCACGTAAAAGCATTTTTAATTTTTTTATACGCAGGATTGATCCCAGAGGCCGGCGGGGGTCCCAGTGAGAGTCTGTGGGCCTCCAGGTGGTACCCGCGGGTGTCTGAGGGCCCACGGGTGGTCCCCGTGGGAGTCTGGGGGCCCTCGGGTGGTCCCCACGGGTGTGTGGGGGCCCTCAGGGGCTCCCAGCGAGTGTCTGCGGGGCCTTATGTTGTCCCCATGGGTGTCTGGGGGCCCTCAGGTGGTCCCCGTGGGTGTCCGGGGATCCTTGGGTGATCCCTGTGGGTGTCCAGGGGTCCTAAGGTGGTCCCCGTGGGTCTCCACTGGCCTGCAGTACCAATCTTGTTGCAAAAAAAATGGGGAATACATTGCAATAAATACATCTCCCCCCCAATACATACAGTACAGTAATGAGCAAAATAACTATGATCCAGATATGAATATTAGCTCATTTGTCCATTATAAAATCAAACATTAGCGAGCCAGCATAATTTAAGTAAATAAAACATTCTACTTACCCCTGCCATCATGAAGGGCGCCCTCATCAGCATACTGCAGGTCCATGTCCTCCGTTGCCAGAAAGAACACAAGAAAAAATATAATCTAATGGCCTCTAACCCATTAATCACCTTAGCGGTTAACAACCGCTATAGTAATTAAGGGGTTCACACTCCCCACTACCCACCCGAGAGGCCTAAGCACCCACCTCGGCCCACAAAACCGACCCTCTACCCATTGATAGAGACTCCCTTGGAGGCTGGGAGGATGCTGCTCCCAGGATCCAGTTCAGGGTAGACGCCCCCCCCCCCCCTCACGTGTTGCAACATCTGAGGATCTATTGGGACGCTGTCCCCATCTGACAGTTAAGGACTCAATGTTATTATACCTGTGTGTTATTTAAAATTGGTAACTGGCTTACCCAGCCATCCTTGCAGATATATGCATGTGAGTTAAACTCCCGACAGGAGTAGATTTTTCCTTTTATGATTTCTTTTGTTTCTTAAAGTGACGGTGTTTAAAATGTTTAGTGTAACTAATGGAAATAAACCACTGAAGGTTGAGGGCTGAGTGCCTCTTATGTGAACACACGTTTGTCCACCTTTTCTACAAATTAAACCCTAGAAGACTGTGTCACGAAGAGCCTGGGCAAACGGCAGCGCTACACAAAGGGAGCCATGTGTCACAACTAGTTTTACATTTTATATTAAAAAATGTGGATCTCTGGCGAGATTTGCGCAGGGAGAAGCGGCTCTCTCTCTGCAGCAGAAAGAAATTGCCGGGTGAGCCCTTTTCAGAGAGGCGATCATCACGTCGCCGGCTACTCGCCAGTTTTGCAAATGTTGCTATCACAAGTATTCTGGGCTTTCTGCACCGTGATAGCAACGCTATCAAAACTTGCGATTTAAACAGCCCGGCGATTTTTTTTCCGGCGCTTAGTGCGTAGGCCCCATTGTTTAAGATTTGTTTATATATTTAATGTTGTTTCTGTATAGGTTGCAATAGCAACACTTGTATAAATCTTGCAACACACATTATTATTTACACTAGGAGCCGTACAGTATCTTTTTTTTCTACTATTCACATCTGACCAGGGTGGTCAGATTCACTGGTTGGCAGAGACACGAACACACTATAATGTTTAAGTGTTTTTTAGTGCACTAATTAGTCACGTACACTTTTCACGAATAGCGCAGCACACATGTTTTCTATTGTATTGCAATCTCTCCTAGTACCAAAGCCGGCTAATTCCACTGTCATGGTTAAGGGCTCTCATCTGGGTGATTGATGCCATTTTACCCAAATCTGACACCTATACAGTAGCATTTTTCTAAGAAAAAGGTAAAGTTAGATTTGGAAGGGTTTTGATTTCCTCTGACTGCTCCCTTTTGTATAATGTCACTGTGTGATGTCACTGTGTGATGTCACTGTGTGATGTCACGGAGTATACTTATGTTTCTACAGCCAGAATCCCCCTCCTCACCTCCCCGTAGCTTAATTTTTCTGATAAGGACAACGTGGATTAGAATTAACGGTAAACAAAACACTTTCCCATTCAGAGGCAGCTGGGATAAAGGTTTCAGATCCAACCACACTCTGTTTAGATAATTGCTGTAGTTGTAGTTTTTCCTTGTAAGGTGCAGGTAGTTGAAGAGTGGCCAGGATCCCACTTCTGCCACCCACTTATACTTGGACCTGGATATCTTCGGGAGTCTCCCTATTTCAGGTGCAAATATTGCACCCGAAGGAGGGGAGATTTCCGAAACGTTGTGCATTTGCAACCTGCAAATAAACAGTTTATTATTAACATGTCTCGTGTGAGACTTTATCAGCCTAGTGCGGCAACCATAGATATCCAGCTCCAAGTATTTAGAGGCAACTAATAAATTCAATTTGCCATTCATTTCCCAAACCAATTCCTGCACTTCTCTGCAGGAGAACCTAGCAACTCGTTGCTGAGCCCAAAGAGGCGACACCAGAAAGCAAATGAACCAGCGGTTTCACAATGCCAGCCTCTGGCAGCCCACAGATGAATAGCATCAAACCTCAGACTTTTTCATGGACAATGTTGTTCTGCTGAATCAGAATCATACATCTGATAGATGTTTGTGTGGCTTCCAGGCAGCTGCTGTTTGTATAATGTGTGGAGCCGGATTCACAGTGACGCCCATCCAACAACAATTTGGTCTTTTGGAAAATAATTGTGGTTTCTAAAATCGCTATTATCTCAGGGCAGCAAAGAACGGACAAGATGGGAGATGCTACATGGCAAGAATCCAACCAGATCTTTTGTGATTTTTTATTTCGAAGTGTTTTAAGTGAGGTGCTTTCTAAAGATAGGAAGAGGCTTAGGATTCCATGTATAACGCGGAGAGAGATCCCAAGGTGACTTTCAGCGCTACGTGGCACTTCAGGTTCTGTGTCCCACGTATGTGACGTGTTTGTAACTCATTTTAGGCAAGATAACATCAGCCCAGATGTATTTTATACACAAATGAGTTATTGTATGTATGTATGTACTGTATGTATGTATGTATGTATGTCTTTATTTATATAGCACCATTAATACACAGAGGCACAACTGCTCGCCCTGGGAGTCACGTGGGACACCGCTCTGACCAGCAACAACCTCTCGCTACAACTTGTGAGCTCCCCTGGGGTACCGTAGTATAAGGAAGAGGGATGCCCAATCTCTTCTCTCCCCCCTTGTATTGTATGTCTTTATTTATATATGCACCATTAATGCACAAAGCGCTTCACAGCAGTAATACACGTGACAATCATATAAATAACAAATAATACAAATAACAGATCATGGGAATAAGTGTTTCAGACATAAAAGTAACATTTAGGAAAAGGAGTCCCTGCTCCGAAGAGCTCACTTTCTAATTGGTAGGTAGGAGGAACATACAGAGACAGTAGGAGGGCATACTGGTAAGTGCATCTGCAGGGGGTCAAGCTTTATGTATCAGGTGTATAGTGTTAGCCACGGAGCTATTCATATGCTTTGTTAAGAAGGTGGGTCTTAAAGGTGGATAGAGAGGGTGCTAGTCGAGTATTGAGGGGAAGGGCATTCCAGAGGTGTGGGGCAGTCAGTGAGAAAGGTTTAAGGTGGGAGAGGGCTTTAGATACAAAGGGGGTAGAGAGAAGAGATCTTTGAGCAGAACGCAAGAGTCGGGATGGTGCATAGCGATAAATTAGGGCTGAGATGTAAGGAGGGGCAGAAGAGTGTAAAGCTTTAAAAGTGAGGAGGAGAATTGAATGTGTGATATGGGATTTGATAGGAAGCCAGGAGAGGGATTTCAGCAGGGGAGGCGCCGAGACAGATTTAGGAAAGAGCAGAGTAATTCTGGCAGCAGCGTTTAGGATAGATTGTAGGGGAGACAGGTGAGAGGCAGGAAGGCCGGAAAGCAGGAGGTTACAGTAATCGAGACAGGAGAGAATGAGGGTCTGAGTCAGAGTTTTAGCAGTCGAGCAACAGAGGAAAGGGCGTATCTTTGTTATATTGCGGAGGAAAAAGCGACAAGTTTTAGAAACATTTTGAATGTGAGAGATGAGTCGAGTGTGCCCTAGGCAGCGTGTATAGGCTACTGGGTGAATAATAGTACTTCCAACAGTAATATGGAAGGAGGTTACGTTTAAGTCGGCGTAGGGCCATCAAGGATGATATTCCAGAGAGACATTCACAAACTTTGATCTGTACAGCAGGTGTAAGGTCAGGGGTTGAAAGGTAAATGTGTGTGTTGTCTTCATAGAGGTGATATTTGAACCCAAGAGATGTGATCAGGACACCTAGAGAGAGTGTGTACAGAGAAAAGAGGAGAGGTTCCAGGACAGAGCCCCGGGGTACTCCCACAGAGAGGTCGATAGAGGAGGAGGAGGTGTTGGCAGAATAGACGCTGAAAGTAGGATGCGAGAGGTAAGAGGAGATCCAGGATAGAGCTTTGTTACGAATGCCAAGAGTATGGAGAATGTGAAGGAGAAGAGGGTGGTCCACGGTGTCAAATGCTGCAGAGAGGTTGAGTAGTATGAGCAGAGTGTATTGACCTCTGTCTTTGGCAGCATGGAGGTCATTAGTTATTTTAGTTTCAGTCGAGTGAGCAGTGCGGAAGCCAGATTGTAGAGTCTAGGAGAGAATAGGTGTTGAGAAAATGGAGCAAGCGAGAGAATACAAGACGTTCAAGGAGATTAGATACAAAAGGCAGGAGGGAGACAGGCCGATAGTTAGAAACACAGGTAGGGTCAAGCTTGCTGTTTTTGAGTAATTGTATGACTGTTGCATGTTTAAAGGACGAGGGAAAGGTACCAGAGTAGAGGGAGGAGTTACAAATGTGTGTGAGCATAGGGAATATAGTAGGAGCAAGAGGTATTAGGAGATGGGAGGGAATGGGGTCAAGAGAGCAAGTGGTAGATAGAGGAGAGCAGCAGTGCCACATCCTCTTCTGTGACAGCGGAAAAAGAGTCAAGGAAGGCAGGAGGAGAGTTAGGAAGCAGTGTGGGATGGAAGGAGGAAACAAGGGGGATGTCCTGACATATGGATCCACCTTTTCTTTGAAATAGTCACCAAAGTCCTGAGGTGAGATGGAGGAAGAAGAGGCCGCTGAAGGTGGTCTGAGTAGAGAGTCAAAGACAGAGAACAGTCGGCGGTTAGACTTGTGTGTGTTGATTAGCGAAGAAAAGTAAGTTTGTTTAGCCTGAGAGAGGGCAGAGTTGAAACAGAATAGCATAAATTTGTAGTGAAGGAAGTATGCAAGAGTGGGAGATTTCCTCCAGAGGCGTTCAGAGGAATGAGTGGAGGAGTGCAGCATGCGCCTGTGGGAATTTAGCCAGGGTCTAGGGTTAGAAGGGCGAGGGCGGCAGAGAGAAAGCGGGGCATGTAGATCAAGAGAGGAGGATAAGGCAGAGTAGTAGTTCCTGACCAGGTTGTCAGGGTATGTAGCAGAACTGAGAGAGGAGAGGAGCGTAAAGTGGAATCAAAAGCTGGTAAGTTAATAGAGCACAGGTCTCTGCAGAAGCGAGGGGTAGATGGAGGTGGAGAAGGAGAGAAGCGAGAGAGAGAAAATGAGATGATGATAGTAGAAAGTACATGTTTCTGACCCTGACGGAGAGATATGCTGCATAATATGCTTGGGATGTTCTGTGTAATATGCTTGGGATGTGCTGTGTAATATGCTTGGGATGTGCTGTGTAATATGCTTGGAATGTGCAGTGTAATATGCTTGGGATATGCAGTGTAATATGCTTGGGATGTGCTGTGTAATATGCTTGGAATGTGCAGTGTAATATGCTTGGGATATGCAGTGTTATATGCTTGGGATATGCAGTGTAATATGCTTGGAATGTGCAGTGTAATATGCTTGGGATATGCAGTGTAATATGCTTGGGATGTGCAGTGTAATATGCTTGGGATGTGCTGTGTAATATGCTTGGGATGTGCAGCGTAATATGCTTGGGATGTGCAGCGTAATATGCTTGGGATATGCTTGGAATGTGCAGTGTAATATGCTTGGGATATGCAGTGTAATATGCTTGGGATGTGCAGTGTAATATGCTTGGGATGTGCTGCGTAATATGCTTGGGATGTGCAGTGTAATATGCTTGGGATATGCAGTGTAATATGCTTGGGATGTGCTGCGTAATATGCTTGGGATGTTCTGTGTAATATGCTTGGGATATGCAGTGTAATATGCTTGGGATATGCAGTGTAATATGCTTGGAATGTGCTGTGTAATATGCTTGGGATGTGCAGTGTAATATGCTTGGGATATGCAGTGTAATATGCTTGGGATGTGCAGTGTAATATGCTTGGGATGTGCTGCGTAATATGCTTGGGATGTGCAGTGTAATATGCTTGGGATATGCAGTGTAATATGCTTGGGATGTGCTGCGTAATATGCTTGGGATGTTCTGTGTAACATGCTTGGGATATGCAGTGTAATATGCTTGGGATATGCAGTGTAATATGCTTGGAATGTGCTGTGTAATATGCTTGGGATGTGCAGTGTAATATGCTTGGGATGTGTAGCGTAATATGCTTGGGATGTGCTGTGTAATATGCTTGGGATGTGCAGTGTAATATGCTTGGAATGTGCTGTGTAATATGCTTGGGATGTGCTGTGTAATATGCTTGGGATGTGCTGTGTAATATGCTTGGGATGTGCAGTGTAATATGCTTGGGATGTGCAGTGTAATATGCTTGGGATGTGCTGTGAAATATGCTTGGGATGTGCAGTGTAATATGCTTGGGATGTGCAGTGTAATATGCTTGGGATGTGCTGTGAAATATGCTTGGGATGTGCAGTGTAATATGCTTGGAATGTGCTGTGTAATATGCTTGGGATGTGCTGTGTAATATGCTTGGGATGTGCTGTGTAATATGCTTGGGATGTGCTGTGTAATGCTTGAGATGTGCTGTGTAATATGCTTGGGATGTGCTGCGTAATATGCTTTGGATGTGCGGCGTAATATGCTTGGAATGTGCAGTGTAATATGCTTGGGATATGCTTGGGATGTGATGTGTAATATGCTTGGGATGTGCAGCGTAATATGCTTGGAATGTGCGGTGTAATATGCTTGGGATGTGCGGTGTAATATGTAATATGCTTGGGATGTGCGGTGTAATATGTAATATGCTTGGAATGTGCAGTGTAATATGTAATATGCTTGGGATGTGCGGTGTAATATGTAATATGCTTGGGATGTGCGGTGTATCATGTAATATGCTTGGGATGTGCGGTGTAATATGTAATATGCTTGGGATGTGCAGTGTAATATGCTTGGGATTTGCAGTGTAATATGCTTGGGATATGCAGTGTAATATGCTTGGGATGTGCAGCGTAATATGCTTGGGTTGTGCAGTGTAATATGCTTGGGATGTGCAGTGTAATATGTTTGGGATATGCTGCGTAATATGCTTGGGATGTGCTTGGGATGTGCAGTGTAATATGCTTGGGATGTGCAGTGTAATATGCTTGGGATGTGCAGTGTAATATGCTTGGGTTGTGCAGTGTAATATGCTTGGGATGTGCTGCGTAATATGCTTGGGATGTGCAGCGTAATATGCTTGGGATGTGCAGTGTAATATGCTTGGGATATGCAGTGTAATATGCTTGGGTTGTGCAGTGTAATATGCTTGGGATGTGCTGCGTAATATTCTTGGGATGTGCAGTGTAATATGCTTGGGATATGCGGTGTAATATGCTTGGGATGTGCTGTGTAATATGCTTGAGATGTGCGGTGTAATATGCTTGGGATGTGCTGCGTAATATGCTTGGGATGTGCTGTGAAATATGCTTGGGATGTGCAGCGTAATATGCTTGGGATGTGCAGTGTAATATGCTTGGGATGTGCAGTGTAATATGCTTGGGATGTGCAGTGTAATATGCTTGGGATGTGCAGTGTAATATGCTTGGGTTGTGCAGTGTAATATGCTTGGGATGTGCTGCGTAATATGCTTGGGATGTGCTGCGTAATATGCTTGGGATGTGCAGCGTAATATGCTTGGGATGTGCAGTGTAATATGCTTGGGATGTGCTGTGTAATATGCTTGGGATGTGCTGCGTAATATTCTTGGGATGTGCAGTGTAATATGCTTGGGATATGCGGTGTAATATGCTTGGGATGTGCTGTGTAATATGCTTGAGATGTGCGGTGTAATATGCTTGGGATGTGCAGTGTAATATGCTTGGGATGTGCAGTGTAATATGCTTGGGTTGTGCAGTGTATTATGCTTGGGATGTGCTGCGTAATATGCTTGGGATGTGCTGCGTAATATGCTTGGGATGTGCAGCGTAATATGCTTGGGATGTGCAGTGTAATATGCTTGGGATGTGCTGTGTAATATGCTTGAGATGTGCGGTGTAATATGCTTGGGATGTGCTGCGTAATATGCTTGGGATGTGCTGTGAAATATGCTTGGGATGTGCAGCGTAATATGCTTGGGATTTGCAGTGTAATATGCTTGGGATTTGCAGTGTAATATGCTTGGGATTTGCAGCGTAATATGCTTGGAATATGCAGTGTAATATGCTTGGAATATGCAGTGTAATATGCTAGGGATATGCAGTGTAATATGCTTGGGATGTGCTGTGAAATATGCTTGGGATGTGCAGCGTAATATGCTTGGGATGTGCAGTGTAATATGCTGGGGATGTGCAGTGTAATATGCTTGGGATGTGCAGTGTAATATGCTTGGGATGTGCAGTGTAATATGCTTGGGTTGTGCAGTGTAATATGCTTGGGATGTGCTGCGTAATATGCTTGGGATGTGCAGCGTAATATGCTTGGGATGTGCAGTGTAATATGCTTGGGATGTGCTGTGTAATATGCTTGAGATGTGCGGTGTAATATGCTTGGGATGTGCTGCGTAATATGCTTGGGATGTGCTGTGAAATATGCTTGGGATGTGCAGCGTAATATGCTTGGGATTTGCAGTGTAATATGCTTGGGATTTGCAGCGTAATATGCTTGGAATATGCAGTGTAATATGCTAGGGATATGCAGTGTAATATGCTTGGAATATGCAGTGTAATATGCTTGGGATGTGCGGTGTAATATGTAATATGCTTGGGAAGTGCGGTGTAATATGTAATATGCTTGGAATGTGCAGTGTAATATGTAATATGCTTGGGATGTGCGGTGTAATATGTAATATGCTTGGGATGTGCGGTGTATCATGTAATATGCTTGGGATGTGCGGTGTAATATGTAATATGCTTGGGATGTGCAGTGTAATATGCTTGGAATATGCAGTGTAATATGCTTGGGATGTGCGGTGTAATATGTAATATGCTTGGGAAGTGCGGTGTAATATGTAATATGCTTGGAATGTGCAGTGTAATATGTAATATGCTTGGGATGTGCGGTGTAATATGTAATATGCTTGGGATGTGCGGTGTATCATGTAATATGCTTGGGATGTGCGGTGTAATATGTAATATGCTTGGGATGTGCAGTGTAATATGCTTGGGATATGCAGTGTAATATGCTTGGGATGTGCAGTGTAATATGCTTGGGATGTGCAGTGTAATATGCTTGGGATGTGCAGTGTAATATGCTTGGGATGTGCAGTGTAATATGCTTGGGATGTGCGGTGTAATATGCTTGGGATGTGCTGTGTAATATGCTTGAGATGTGCGGTGTAATATGCTTGGGATGTGCTGCGTAATATGCTTGGGATGTGCTGTGAAATATGCTTGGGATGTGCAGCGTAATATGCTTGGGATGTGCAGTGTAATATGCTTGGGATGTGCAGTGTAATATGCTTGGGATGTGCAGTGTAATATGCTTGGGATGTGCAGTGTAATATGCTTGGGTTGTGCAGTGTAATATGCTTGGGATGTGCTGCGTAATATGCTTGGGATGTGCAGCGTAATATGCTTGGGATGTGCAGTGTAATATGCTTGGGATGTGCTGTGTAATATGCTTGAGATGTGCGGTGTAATATGCTTGGGATGTGCTGCGTAATATGCTTGGGATGTGCTGTGAAATATGCTTGGGATGTGCAGCGTAATATGCTTGGGATTTGCAGTGTAATATGCTTGGGATTTGCAGCGTAATATGCTTGGAATATGCAGTGTAATATGCTAGGGATATGCAGTGTAATATGCTTGGAATATGCAGTGTAATATGCTTGGGATGTGCGGTGTAATATGTAATATGCTTGGGAAGTGCGGTGTAATATGTAATATGCTTGGAATGTGCAGTGTAATATGTAATATGCTTGGGATGTGCGGTGTAATATGTAATATGCTTGGGATGTGCGGTGTATCATGTAATATGCTTGGGATGTGCGGTGTAATATGTAATATGCTTGGGATGTGCAGTGTAATATGCTTGGGATATGCAGTGTAATATGCTTGGGATGTGCAGTGTAATATGCTTGGGATGTGCAGTGTAATATGCTTGGGATGTGCAGTGTAATATGCTTGGGATGTGCAGTGTAATATGCTTGGGTTGTGCAGTGTAATATGCTTGGGATGTGCTGCGTAATATGCTTGGGATGTGCAGCGTAATATGCTTGGGATGTGCAGTGTAATATGCTTGGGATGTGCAGTGTAATATGCTTGGGATGTGTAGCGTAATATGCTTAGGATGTGCTGTGTAATATGCTTGGAATGTGCAGTGTAATATGCTTGGAATATGCAGTATAATATGCTTGGGATGTGCAGTGTAATATGCTTGGGATATGCTGTGTAATATGCTTGGGATATGCAGTGTAATATGCTTGGAATATGCAGTGTAATATGCTTGGGATGTGCTGCGTAATATGCTTGGGATGTTCTGTGTAATATGCTTGGGATGTGCAGTGTAATATGCTTGGATGTGCGGCGTAATATGCTTGGGATATATAGTGTAATATGCTTGGGATGTGCAGTGTAATATGCTTGGGATGTGCAGTGTAATATGCTTGGGATGTGCAGTGTAATATGCTTGGGATGTGCGGTGTAATATGCTTGGAATGTGCGGTGTAATATGCTTGGGATGTGCAGCGTAATATGCTTGGGATATGCAGTGTAATATGCTTGGGATGTGCAGTGTAATATGCTTGGGATATGCAGTGTAATATGCTTGGGATATGCAGTGTAATATGCTTGGAATGTGCAGTGTAATATGCTTGGGATGTGCTGTGTAATATGCTTGGGATGTGCAGTGTAATATGCTTGGGATGTGCTGTGTAATATGCTTGGGATATGCAATTTAATATGCTTGGGATGTGCTGTGAAATATGCTTGGGATGTGCAGTGTAATATGCTTGGAATGTGCTGTGTAATATGCTTGGGATGTGCTGTGTAATATGCTTGGGATGTGCTGTGTAATATGCTTGGGAAGTGCAGTGTAATATGCTTGGGATGTGCAGTGTAATATGCTTGGGATGTGCTGTGAAATATGCTTGGGATGTGCAGTGTAATATGCTTGGGATGTGCTGTGTAATATGCTTGGGATGTGCTGTGAAATATGCTTGGGATGTGCAGTGTAATATGCTTGGAATGTGCTGTGTAATATGCTTGGGATGTGCTGTGTAATATGCTTGGGATGTGCTGTGAAATATGCTTGGGATGTGCAGTGTAATATGCTTGGGATGTGCAGTGTAATATGCTTGGGATGTGCAGTGTAATATGCTTGGGATGTGCAGTGTAATATGCTTGGGATGTGCTGCGTAATATGCTTTGGATGTGCGGCGTAATATGCTTGGAATGTGCAGTGTAATATGCTTGGGATATGCGGTGTAATATGCTTGGGATGTGCTGTGTAATATGCTTGGGATGTGCAGCGTAATATGCTTGGAATGTGCGGTGTAATATGCTTGGGATGTGCGGTGTAATATGTAATATGCTTGGGATGTGCGGTGTAATATGTAATATGCTTGGAATGTGCAGTGTAATATGTAATATGCTTGGGATGTGCGGTGTAATATGTAATATGCTTGGGATGTGCGGTGTATCATGTAATATGCTTGGTATGTGCGGTGTAATATTTAATATTCTTGGGATGTGCAGTGTAATATGCTTGGGATTTGCAGTGTAATATGCTTGGGATATGCAGTGTAATATGCTTGGGATGTGCAGCGTAATATGCATGGGTTGTGCAGTGTAATATGCTTGGGATGTGCTGTGTAATATGCTTGGGATGTGCAGTGTAATATGCTTGGGATATGCTGCGTAATATGCTTGAGATGTGCTGTGTAATATGCTTGGGATGTGCTGTGTAATATGCTTGGGATGTGCGGGGTAATATGCTTGGAATGTGCGGTGTAATATGCTTGGGATGTGCAGCGTAATATGCTTGGGATATGCAGTGTAATATGCTTGGGATGTGCAGTGTAATATGCTTGGGATATGCAGTGTAATATGCTTGGGATATGCAGTGTAATATGCTTGGAATGTGCAGTGTAATATGCTTGGGATGTGCTGTGTAATATGCTTGGGATGTGCAGTGTAATATGCTTGGGATGTGCTGTGTAATATGCTTGGGATATGCAATTTAATATGCTTGGGATGTGCTGTGAAATATGCTTGGGATGTGCAGTGTAATATGCTTGGAATGTGCTGTGTAATATGCTTGGGATGTGCTGTGTAATATGCTTGGGATGTGCTGTGTAATATGCTTGGGAAGTGCAGTGTAATATGCTTGGGATGTGCAGTGTAATATGCTTGGGATGTGCTGTGAAATATGCTTGGGATGTGCAGTGTAATATGCTTGGGATGTGCTGTGTAATATGCTTGGGATGTGCTGTGAAATATGCTTGGGATGTGCAGTGTAATATGCTTGGAATGTGCTGTGTAATATGCTTGGGATGTGCTGTGTAATATGCTTGGGATGTGCTGTGAAATATGCTTGGGATGTGCAGTGTAATATGCTTGGGATGTGCAGTGTAATATGCTTGGGATGTGCAGTGTAATATGCTTGGGATGTGCAGTGTAATATGCTTGGGATGTGCTGCGTAATATGCTTTGGATGTGCGGCGTAATATGCTTGGAATGTGCAGTGTAATATGCTTGGGATATGCGGTGTAATATGCTTGGGATGTGCTGTGTAATATGCTTGGGATGTGCAGCGTAATATGCTTGGAATGTGCGGTGTAATATGCTTGGGATGTGCGGTGTAATATGTAATATGCTTGGGATGTGCGGTGTAATATGTAATATGCTTGGAATGTGCAGTGTAATATGTAATATGCTTGGGATGTGCGGTGTAATATGTAATATGCTTGGGATGTGCGGTGTATCATGTAATATGCTTGGTATGTGCGGTGTAATATTTAATATGCTTGGGATGTGCAGTGTAATATGCTTGGGATTTGCAGTGTAATATGCTTGGGATATGCAGTGTAATATGCTTGGGATGTGCAGCGTAATATGCATGGGTTGTGCAGTGTAATATGCTTGGGATGTGCTGTGTAATATGCTTGGGATGTGCAGTGTAATATGCTTGGGATATGCTGCGTAATATGCTTGGGATGTGCTGTGTAATATGCTTGGGATGTGCTGTGTAATATGCTTGGGATGTGCGGGGTAATATGCTTGGGATGTGCTGTGAAATATGCTTGGGATGTGCAGCGTAATATGCTTGGGATTTGCAGTGTAATATGCTTGGGATATGCAGTGTAATATGCTTGGGATGTGCAGCGTAATATGCTTGGGTTGTGCAGTGTAATATGCTTGGGATGTGCAGTGTAATATGTTTGGGATATGCTGCGTAATATGCTTGGGATGTGCAGTGTAATATGCTTGGGATATGCAGTGTAATATGCTTGGGATGTGCAGTGTAATATGCTTGGGATGTGCAGTGTAATATGCTTGGGATGTGCAGTGTAATATGCTTGGGTTGTGCAGTGTAATATGCTTGGGATGTGCTGCGTAATATGCTTGGGATGTGCAGCGTAATATGCTTGGGATGTGCAGTGTAATATGCTTGGGATGTGCAGTGTAATATGCTTGGGATATGCAGTGTAATATGCTTGGGTTGTGCAGTGTAATATGCTTGGGATGTGCTGCGTAATATGCTTGGGATGTGCAGTGTAATATGCTTGGGATATGCGGTGTAATATGCTTGGGATGTGCTGTGTAATATGCTTGAGATGTGCGGTGTAATATGCTTGGGATGTGCTGCGTAATATGCTTGGGATGTGCTGTGAAATATGCTTGGGATGTGCAGCGTAATATGCTTGGGATGTGCAGTGTAATATGCTTGGGATGTGCAGTGTAATATGCTTGGGATGTGCAGTGTAATATGCTTGGGATGTGCAGTGTAATATGCTTGGGTTGTGCAGTGTAATATGCTTGGGATGTGCTGCGTAATATGCTTGGGATGTGCTGCGTAATATGCTTGGGATGTGCAGCGTAATATGCTTGGGATGTGCAGTGTAATATGCTTGGGATGTGCAGTGTAATATGCTTGGGATGTGCAGTGTAATATGCTTGGGTTGTGCAGTGTAATATGCTTGGGATGTGCTGCGTAATATGCTTGGGATGTGCGGTGTAATATGCTTGGGATGCGCTGCGTAATATGCTTGAGATGTGCGGTGTAATATGCTTGGGATGTGCTGCGTAATATGCTTGGGATGTGCTGTGAAATATGCTTGGGATGTGCAGCGTAATATGCTTGGGATTTGCAGTGTAATATGCTTGGGATTTGCAGCGTAATATGCTTGGAATATGCAGTGTAATATGCTAGGGATATGCAGTGTAATATGCTTGGAATATGCAGTGTAATATGCTTGGGATGTGCGGTGTAATATGTAATATGCTTGGGAAGTGCGGTGTAATATGTAATATGCTTGGAATGTGCAGTGTAATATGTAATATGCTTGGGATGTGCGGTGTAATATGTAATATGCTTGGGATGTGCGGTGTATCATGTAATATGCTTGGGATGTGCGGTGTAATATGTAATATGCTTGGGATGTGCAGTGTAATATGCTTGGGATTTGCAGTGTAATATGCTTGGGATATGCAGTGGAATATGCTTGGGATGTGCAGTGTAATATGCTTGGGATGTGCAGTGTAATATGCTTGGGATGTGCAGTGTAATATGCTTGGGATGTGCAGTGTAATATGCTTGGGTTGTGCAGTGTAATATGCTTGGGATGTGCTGCGTAATATGCTTGGGATGTGCAGCGTAATATGCTTGGGATGTGCAGTGTAATATGCTTGGGATGTGCAGTGTAATATGCTTGGGATGTGTAGCGTAATATGCTTAGGATGTGCTGTGAAATATGCTTGGAATGTGCAGTGTAATATGCTTGGAATATGCAGTATAATATGCTTGGGATGTGCAGTGTAATATGCTTGGGATGTTCTGTGTAATATGCTTGGGATATGCTGTGTAATATGCTTGGGATATGCAGTGTAATATGCTTGGATTATGCAGTGTAATATGCTTGGGATGTGCTGCGTAATATGCTTGGGATGTTCTGTGTAATATGCTTGGGATGTGCAGTGTAATATGCTTGGATGTGCGGCGTAATATGCTTGGGATATATAGTGTAATATGCTTGGGATGTGCAGTGTAATATGCTTGGGATGTGCAGTGTAATATGCTTGGGATGTGCAGTGTAATATGCTTGGGATATGCGGTGTAATATGCTTGGGATGTGCTGTGTAATATGCTTGAGATGTGCGGTGTAATATGCTTGGGATGTGCTGCGTAATATGCTTGGGATGTGCTGTGAAATATGCTTGGGATGTGCAGCGTAATATGCTTGGGATGTGCAGTGTAATATGCTTGGGATGTGCAGTGTAATATGCTTGGGATGTGCAGTGTAATATGCTTGGGATGTGCAGTGTAATATGCTTGGGTTGTGCAGTGTAATATGCTTGGGATGTGCTGCGTAATATGCTTGGGATGTGCTGCGTAATATGCTTGGGATGTGCAGCGTAATATGCTTGGGATGTGCAGTGTAATATGCTTGGGATGTGCAGTGTAATATGCTTGGGATGTGCAGTGTAATATGCTTGGGTTGTGCAGTGTAATATGCTTGGGATGTGCTGCGTAATATGCTTGGGATGTGCGGTGTAATATGCTTGGGATGCGCTGCGTAATATGCTTGAGATGTGCGGTGTAATATGCTTGGGATGTGCTGCGTAATATGCTTGGGATGTGCTGTGAAATATGCTTGGGATGTGCAGCGTAATATGCTTGGGATTTGCAGTGTAATATGCTTGGGATTTGCAGCGTAATATGCTTGGAATATGCAGTGTAATATGCTAGGGATATGCAGTGTAATATGCTTGGAATATGCAGTGTAATATGCTTGGGATGTGCGGTGTAATATGTAATATGCTTGGGAAGTGCGGTGTAATATGTAATATGCTTGGAATGTGCAGTGTAATATGTAATATGCTTGGGATGTGCGGTGTAATATGTAATATGCTTGGGATGTGCGGTGTATCATGTAATATGCTTGGGATGTGCGGTGTAATATGTAATATGCTTGGGATGTGCAGTGTAATATGCTTGGGATTTGCAGTGTAATATGCTTGGGATATGCAGTGGAATATGCTTGGGATGTGCAGTGTAATATGCTTGGGATGTGCAGTGTAATATGCTTGGGATGTGCAGTGTAATATGCTTGGGATGTGCAGTGTAATATGCTTGGGTTGTGCAGTGTAATATGCTTGGGATGTGCTGCGTAATATGCTTGGGATGTGCAGCGTAATATGCTTGGGATGTGCAGTGTAATATGCTTGGGATGTGCAGTGTAATATGCTTGGGATGTGTAGCGTAATATGCTTAGGATGTGCTGTGAAATATGCTTGGAATGTGCAGTGTAATATGCTTGGAATATGCAGTATAATATGCTTGGGATGTGCAGTGTAATATGCTTGGGATGTTCTGTGTAATATGCTTGGGATATGCTGTGTAATATGCTTGGGATATGCAGTGTAATATGCTTGGATTATGCAGTGTAATATGCTTGGGATGTGCTGCGTAATATGCTTGGGATGTTCTGTGTAATATGCTTGGGATGTGCAGTGTAATATGCTTGGATGTGCGGCGTAATATGCTTGGGATATATAGTGTAATATGCTTGGGATGTGCAGTGTAATATGCTTGGGATGTGCAGTGTAATATGCTTGGGATGTGCAGTGTAATATGCTTGGGATGTGCGGTGTAATATGCTTGGAATGTGCGGTGTAATATGCTTGGGATGTGCAGCGTAATATGCTTGGGATGTGCAGTGTAATATGCTTGGGATGTGCAGTGTAATATGCTTGGGATATGCAGTGTAATATGCTTGGGCTTTGCAGTGTAATATGCTTGGAATGTGCAGTGTAATATGCTTGGGATGTGCTGTGTAATATGCTTGGGATGTGCAGTGTAATATGCTTGGGATGTGCTGTGTAATATGCTTGGGATGTGCAATTTAATATGCTTGGGATGTGCTGTGAAATATGCTTGGGATGTGCAGTGTAATATGCTTGGAATGTGCTGTGTAATATGCTTGGAATGTGCTGTGTAATATGCTTGGGATGTGCTGTGTAATATGCTTGGGATGTGCTGTGAAATATGCTTGGGATGTGCAGTGTAATATGCTTGGGATGTGCAGTGTAATATGCTTGGGATGTGCAGTGTAATATGCTTGGGATGTGCAGTGTAATATGCTTGGGATGTGCTGCGTAATATGCTTTGGATGTGCGGCGTAATATGCTTGGAATGTGCAGTGTAATATGCTTGGGATATGAGGTGTAATATGCTTGGGATGTGCTGTGTAATATGCTTGGGATGTGCAGCGTAATATGCTTGGAATGTGCGGTGTAATATGCTTGTGATGTGCGGTGTAATATGTAATATCCTTGGGATGTGCGGTGTAATATGTAATATGCTTGGAATGTGCAGTGTAATATGTAATATGCTTGGGATGTGCGGTGTAATATGTAATATGCTTGGGATGTGCGGTGTATCATGTAATATGCTTGGTATGTGCGGTGTAATATTTAATATGCTTGGGATGTGCAGTGTAATATGCTTGGGATTTGCAGTGTAATATGCTTGGGATATGCAGTGTAATATGCTTGGGATGTGCAGCGTAATATGCATGGGTTGTGCAGTGTAATATGCTTGGGATGTGCTGTGTAATATGCTTGGGATGTGCAGTGTAATATACTTGGGATATGCTGCGTAATATGCTTGGGATGTGCAGTGTAATATGCTTGGGATGTGCAGTGTAATATGCTTGGGATGTGCTGCGTAATATGCTTTGGATCTGCGGCGTAATATGCTTGGAATGTGCAGTGTAATATGCTTGGGATATGCGGTTTAATATGCTTGGGATGTGCTGTGTAATATGCTTGGGATGTGCAGCGTAATATGCTTGGAATGTGCGGTGTAATATGCTTGGGATGTGCGGTGTAATATGTAATATGCTTGGGATGTGCGGTGTAATATGTAATATGCTTGGAATGTGCAGTGTAATATGTAATATGCTTGGGATGTGCGGTGTAATATGTAATATGCTTGGGATGTGCGGTGTATCATGTAATATGCTTGGTATGTGCGGTGTAATATTTAATATGCTTGGGATGTGCAGTGTAATATGCTTGGGATTTGCAGTGTAATATGCTTGGGATATGCAGTGTAATATGCTTGGGATGTGCAGCGTAATATGCATGGGTTGTGCAGTGTAATATGCTTGGGATGTGCTGTGTAATATGCTTGGGATGTGCAGTGTAATATGCTTGGGATATGCTGCGTAATATGCTTGGGATGTGCTGTGTAATATGCTTGGGATGTGCTGTGTAATATGCTTGGGATGTGCGGGGTAATATGCTTGGGATGTGCTGTGAAATATGCTTGGGATGTGCAGCGTAATATGCTTGGGATTTGCAGTGTAATATGCTTGGGATATGCAGTGTAATATGCTTGGGATGTGCAGCGTAATATGCTTGGGATATGCAGTGTAATATGCTTGGAATATGCAGTGTAATATGCTTGGGATGTGCAGTGTAATATGCTTGGGATATGCAGTGTAATATGCTTGGGATGTGCTGTGTAATATGCTTGGGATATGCAGTGTAATTTGCTTGGGATTTGCAGCGTAATATGCTTGGTATGTGCAGTGTAATATGCTTGGGATGTGCAGTGTAATATGCTTGGGATGTGCAGTGAAATATGCTTGGGATGTGCAGTGAAATATGCTTGGGATGTGCAGTGTAATATGCTTGGGATGTGCTGCGTAATATGCTTGGGATGTGCAGTGTAATATGCTTGGGATGTGCAGTGAAATATGCTTGGGATGTGCAGTGAAATATGCTTGGGATGTGTGGTGTAATATGCTTGGGATGTGCAGTGTAATATGCTTGGGATGTGCAGTGTAATATGCTTGGGATGTGCTGCGTAATATGCTTGGGATGTGCAGTGTAATATGCTTGGGATTTGCTGTGTAATATGCTTGGGATGTGCTGTGTAATATGCTTGGGATGTGCTGTGTAATATGCTTGAGATGTGCTGTGTAATTTGCTTGGGATGTGCTGCGTAATATGCTTTGGATGTGCGGCGTAATATGCTTGGAATGTGCAGTGTAATATGCTTGGGATATGCTGTGTAATATGCTTGGGATGTGATGTGTAATATGCTTGGGATGTGCAGCGTAATATGCTTGGAATGTGCGGTGTAATATGCTTGGGATGTGCGGTGTAATATGTAATATGCTTGGGATGTGCGGTGTAATATGTAATATGCTTGGAATGTGCAGTGTAATATGTAATATGCTTGGGATGTGCGGTGTAATATGTAATATGCTTGGGATGTGCGGTGTATCATGTAATATGCTTGGGATGTGCGGTGTAATATGTAATATGCTTGGGATGTGCAGTGTAATATGCTTGGGATTAGCAGTGTAATATGCTTGGGATATGCAGTGTAATATGCTTGGGATGTGCAGCGTAATATGCTTGGGTTGTGCAGTGTAATATGCTTGGGATGTGCAGTGTAATATGTTTGGGATATGCTGCGTAATATGCTTGGGATATGCAGTGAAATATGCTTGGGATGTGCAGTGTAATATGCTTGGGATGTGCAGTGTAATATGCTTGGGATGTGCAGTGTAATATGCTTGGGTTGTGCAGTGTAATATGCTTGGGATGTGCTGCGTAATATGCATGGGATGTGCAGCGTAATATGCTTGGGATGTGCAGTGTAATATGCTTGGGATATGCAGTGTAATATGCTTGGGTTGTGCAGTGTAATATGCTTGGGATGTGCTGCGTAATATGCTTGGGATGTGCAGTGTAATATGCTTGGGATATGCGGTGTAATATGCTTGGGATGTGCTGTGTAATATGCTTGGGATGTGCGTTGTAATATGCTTGGGATGTGCTGCGTAATATGCTTGGGATGTGCTGTGAAATATGCTTGGGATGTGCAGCGTAATATGCTTGGGATGTGCAGTGTAATATGCTTGGGATGTGCAGTGTAATATGCTTGGGATGTGCAGTGTAATATGCTTGGGTTGTGCAGTGTAATATGCTTGGGATGTGCTGCGTAATATGCTTGGGATGTGCAGCGTAATATGCTTGGGATGTGCAGTGTAATATGCTTGGGATGTGCAGTGTAATACTGCACCGACACACTTTATTCGAGCAAATACCCAGTATGTACCTGGCAGATACCTGGAATGCGCCGCTCCTCACCTCTGACAAGCCCCGTTGCATTTGCCTTCCCAGCCTGGGTTCATGCCTGGCTGACGGGCGGCTGATCTGTTAAATTATAATGATTAGGATTTAATAGGCTGCAATGCTTCGCGTGTCTACCAGATGGCATAAATTCATGAATTGTAATGCAGTATATATATATATACTGTGCAGTATTGCAGCCAGTGGGAATAAAATGCTTCAATCCCTGCCTGGAAAATACCTCAATGCACTCGGGCAGAAAACAGTCACAAACCTCAATACACCCGGGTATACCCGAATTCGTGGGACTAGCCGAGCTCGAATAAAGTGTGTCACCAGTGTATGCTTGGGATATGCAGTGTAATATGCTTGGGTTGTGCAGTGTAATATGCTTGGGATGTGCTGCGTAATATGCTTGGGATGTGCAGTGTAATATGCTTGGGATATGCGGTGTAATATGCTTGGGATGTGCAGTGTAATATGCTTGGGATATGCAGTGTAATATGCTTGGAATATGCAGTGTAATATGCTTGGGATGTGCAGTGTAATATGCTTGGGATATGCAGTGTAATATGCTTGGGATGTGCGGTGTAATATGCTTGGGATGTGCTGCGTAATATGCTTGGGATGTGCTGCGTAATATGCTTGGGATGTGCTGTGAAATATGCTTGGGATGTGCAGCGTAATATGCTTGGGATTTGCAGTGTAATATGCTTGGGATATGCAGTGTAATATGCTTGGGATGTGCAGCGTAATATGCTTGGGTTGTGCAGTGTAATATGCTTGGGATATGCTGAGTAATATGCTTGGGATTTGCAGCGTAATATGCTTGGAATATGCAGTGTAATATGCTTGGGATGTGCAGTGTAATATGCTTGGAATATGCAGTGTAAAATGCTTGGGATGTGCAGTGTAATATGCTTGGGATATGCAGTGTAATATGCTTGGGATGTGCGGTGTAATATGCTTGGGATGTGCAGTGTAATATGCTTGGGATATGCAGTGTAATATGCTTGGGATTTGCAGCGTCATATGCTTGGGATGTGCTGCGTAATATGCTTGGGATGTGCTGTGAAATATGCTTGGGATGTGCAGCGTAATATGCTTGGGATTTGCAGTGTAATATGCTTGGGATATGCAGTGTAATATGCTTGGGATGTGCAGCGTAATATGCTTGGGTTGTGCAGTGTAATATGCTTGGGATATGCTGAGTAATATGCTTGGGATTTGCAGCGTAATATGCTTGGAATATGCAGTGTAATATGCTTGGGATATGCAGTGTAATATGCTTGGAATATGCAGTGTAATATGCTTGGGATGTGTAGCGTAATATGCTTGGGATATGCAGTGAAATATGCTTGGGATGTGCAGTGAAATATGCTTGGGATGTGCAGTGTAATATGCTTGGGATGTGCTGTGTAATATGCATGGGATTTGCAGCGTCATATGCTTGGGATGTACAGTGTAACATGCTTGGGATATGCAGTGTAATATGCTTGGGATGTGTAGCGTAATATGCTTGGGATGTGCAGTGTAATATGCTTGGGATATGCAGTGAAATATGCTTGGGATGTGCAGTGTAATATGCTTGGGATATGCTGTGTAATATGCTTGGGATATGCTGTGTAATATGCTTGGGATGTGCTGTGTAATATGCTTGGGATGTGCGGTGTAATATGCTTGGGATGTGCTGTGTAATATGCTTGGGATGTGCTGCGTAATATGCTTGGGATGTGCTGTGTAATATGCTTGGGATGTGCTGTGTAATATGCTTGGGATGTGCAGTGTAATATGCTTGGGATGTGCAGTGCAATATGCTTGGGATATGCAGTGTAATATGCTTGGGATGTGCAGTGTAATATGCTTGGGATGTGCAGTGTAATATGCTTGGGATGTGCTGTGTAATATGCTTGGGATATGCAGTGTAATGTGCTTGGGATTTGCAGCGTAATATGCTTGGGATGTGCGGAGTAATATGCTTGGGATGTGCAGTGTAATATGCTTGGGATGTGCAGCGTAATATGCTTGGAATATGCAGTGTAATATGCTTGGGATGTGCAGCGTAATATGCTTGGAATATGCAGTGTAATATGCTTGGGATGTGTAGCGTAATATGCTTGGGATGTGCAGTGTAATATGCTTGGGATTTGCAGTGTAATATGCTTGGGATATGCAGTGTAATATGCTTGGGATGTGCAGTGTAATATGCTTGGGATGTGCAGCGTAACATGCTTGGGTTGTGCAGTGTTATATGCTTGGGATGTGCAGCGTAACATGCTTGGGTTGTGCAGTGTAATATGCTTGGGATGTGCTGCGTAATATGCTTGGGATGTGCGGTGTAATATGCTTGGGATGTGCTGTGTAATATGCTTGAGATATGCGGTGTAATATGCTTGGGATGTGCTGCGTAATATGCTTGGGATGTGCTGTGAAATATGCTTGGGATGTGCAGCGTAATATGCTTGGGATTTGCAGTGTAATATGCTTGGGATTTGCAGCGTAATATGCTTGGAATATGCAGTGTAATATGCTTGGGATGTGCGGTGTAATATGTAATATGCTTGGGAAGTGCGGTGTAATATGTAATATGCTTGGAATGTGCAGTGTAATATGTAATATGCTTGGGATGTGCGGTGTAATATGTAATATGCTTGGGATGTGCGGTGTATCATGTAATATGCTTGGGATGTGCGGTGTAATATGTAATATGCTTGGGATGTGCAGTGTAATATGCTTGGGATTTGCAGTGTAATATGCTTGGGATATGCAGTGTAATATGCTTGGGATGTGCAGTGTAATATGCTTGGGATGTGCAGCGTAACATGCTTGGGTTGTGCAGTGTAATATGCTTGGGATGTGCAGCGTAACATGCTTGGGTTGTGCAGTGTAATATGCTTGGGCTGTGCTGTGTAATATGCTTGGGATGTGCAGTGTAATATGTTTGGGATATGCTGCGTAATATGCTTGGGATGTGCAGTGTAATATGCTTGGGATGTGCAGTGTAATATGCTTGGGATGTGCAGTGTAATATGCTTGGGATGTGCAGTGTAATATGCTTGGGATGTGCAGTGTAATATGCTTGGGTTGTGCAGTGTAATATGCTTGGGATGTGCTGCGTAATATGCTTGGGATGTGCAGCGTAATATGCTTGGGATGTGCAGTGTAATATGCTTGGGATGTGCAGTGTAATACTGCACCGACACACTTTATTCGAGCAAATACCCAGTATGTACCTGGCAGATACCTGGAATGCGCCGCTCCTCACCTCTGACAAGCCCCGTTGCATTTGCCTTCCCAGCCTGGGTTCATGCCTGGCTGACGGGCGGCTGATCTGTTAAATTATAATGATTAGGATTTAATAGGCTGCAATGCTTCGCGTGTCTACCAGATGGCATAAATTCATGAATTGTAATGCAGTATATATATATATACTGTGCAGTATTGCAGCCAGTGGGAATAAAATGCTTCAATCCCTGCCTGGAAAATACCTCAATGCACTCGGGCAGAAAACAGTCACAAACCTCAATACACCCGGGTATACCCGAATTCGTGGGACTAGCCGAGCTCGAATAATGTGTGTCACCAGTGTATGCTTGGGATATGCAGTGTAATATGCTTGGGTTGTGCAGTGTAATATGCTTGGGATGTGCTGCGTAATATGCTTGGGATGTGCAGTGTAATATGCTTGGGATATGCGGTGTAATATGCTTGGGATGTGCAGTGTAATATGCTTGGGATATGCAGTGTAATATGCTTGGAATATGCAGTGTAATATGCTTGGGATGTGCAGTGTAATATGCTTGGGATATGCAGTGTAATATGCTTGGGATGTGCGGTGTAATATGCTTGGGATGTGCTGCGTAATATGCTTGGGATGTGCTGCGTAATATGCTTGGGATGTGCTGTGAAATATGCTTGGGATGTGCAGCGTAATATGCTTGGGATTTGCAGTGTAATATGCTTGGGATATGCAGTGTAATATGCTTGGGATGTGCAGCGTAATATGCTTGGGTTGTGCAGTGTAATATGCTTGGGATATGCTGAGTAATATGCTTGGGATTTGCAGCGTAATATGCTTGGAATATGCTTGGGATGTGCAGTGTAATATGCTTGGAATATGCAGTGTAAAATGCTTGGGATGTGCAGTGTAATATGCTTGGGATGTGCAGTGTAATATGCTTGGGATGTGCGGTGTAATATGCTTGGGATGTGCAGTGTAATATGCTTGGGATATGCAGTGTAATATGCTTGGGATTTGCAGTGTAATATGCTTGGGATATGCAGTGTAATATGCTTGGGATGTGCAGCGTAATATGCTTGGGTTGTGCAGTGTAATATGCTTGGGATATGCTGAGTAATATGCTTGGGATTTGCAGCGTAATATGCTTGGAATATGCAGTGTAATATGCTTGGGATATGCAGTGTAATATGCTTGGAATATGCAGTGTAATATGCTTGGGATGTGTAGCGTAATATGCTTGGGATATGCAGTGAAATATGCTTGGGATGTACAGTGAAATATGCTTGGGATGTGCAGTGTAATATGCTTGGGATGTGCTGTGTAATATGCATGGGATTTGCAGCGTCATATGCTTGGGATGTACAGTGTAACATGCTTGGGATATGCAGTGTAATATGCTTGGGATGTGTAGCGTAATATGCTTGGGATGTGCAGTGTAATATGCTTGGGATATGCAGTGAAATATGCTTGGGATGTGCAGTGTAATATGCTTGGGATATGCTGTGTAATATGCTTGGGATATGCTGTGTAATATGCTTGGGATGTGCTGTGTAATATGCTTGGGATGTGCGGTGTAATATGCTTGGGATGTGCTGTGTAATATGCTTGGGATGTGCTGCGTAATATGCTTAGGATGTGCTGTGTAATATGCTTGGGATGTGCTGTGTAATATGCTTGGGATGTGCAGTGTAATATGCTTGGGATGTGCAGTGCAATATGCTTGGGATATGCAGTGTAATATGCTTGGGATGTGCAGTGTAATATGCTTGGGATGTGCAGTGTAATATGCTTGGGATGTGCTGCGTAATATGCTTGGGATGTGCAGTGTAATATGCTTGGGATATGCGGTGTAATATGCTTGGGATGTGCGGTGTAATATGCTTGGGATATGCGGTGTAATATGCTTGGAATATGCAGTGTAATATGCTTGGGATGTGCGGTGTAATATGCTTGGGATGTGCTGCGTAATATGCTTGGGATGTGCTGTGAAATATGCTTGGGATGTGCAGCGTAATATGCTTGGGATTTGCAGTGTAATATGCTTGGGATATGCAGTGTAATATGCTTGGGATGTGCAGCGTATTATGCTTTGGTTGTGCAGTGTAATATGCTTGGGATATGCTGAGTAATATGCTTGGGATTTGCAGCGTAATATGCTTGGAATATGCAGTGTAATATGCTTGGGATATGCAGTGTAATATGCTTGGGATGTGTAGCGTAATATGCTTGGGATATGCAGTGAAATATGCTTGGGATGTGCAGTGAAATATGCTTGGGATGTGCAGTGTAATATGCTTGGGATGTGCTGTGTAATATGCATGGGATTTGCAGCGTCATATGCTTGGGATGTACAGTGTAACATGCTTGGGATATGCAGTGTAATATGCTTGGGATGTGTAGCGTAATATGCTTGGGATGTGCAGTGTAATATGCTTGGGATATGCAGTGAAATATGCTTGGGATGTGCAGTGTAATATGCTTGGGATATGCTGTGTAATATGCTTGGGATATGCTGTGTAATATGCTTGGGATGTGCTGTGTAATATGCTTGGGATGTGCGGTGTAATATGCTTGGGATATGCGGTGTAATATGCTTGGGATGTGCTGTGTAATATGCTTGGGATGTGCAGTGTAATATGCTTGGGATATGCAGTGTAATATGCTTGGGATGTGCGGTGTAATATGCTTGGGATATGCTGCGTAATATGCTTGGGATGTGCTGCGTAATATGCTTGGGATGTGCTGTGTAATATGCTTGGGATGTGCTGTGTAATATGCTTGGGATGTGCAGTGTAATATGCTTGGGATGTGCGGTGTAATATGCTTGGGATATGCTGCGTAATATGCTTTGGATGTGCAGCGTAATATGCTTGTGATGTGCGGTGTAATATGCTTGGGATGTGCTGCGTAATATGCTTGGGATATGCAGTGTAATATGCTTGTGATGTGCGGTGTAATATGCTTGGGATGTGCTGCGTAATATGCTTGGGATATGCAGTGTAATATGCTTGTGATGTGCGGTGTAATATGCTTGGGATGTGCTGCGTAATATGCTTGGGATATGCAGTGTAATATGCTTGGGATGTGCGGTGTAATATGCTTGGGATGTGCGGTGTAATATGCTTGGGATGTGCAGTGTAATATGCTTGGGATGTGCTGCGTAATATGCTTGGGATATGCAGTGTAATATGCTTGGGATGTGCAGTGTAATATGCTTGGGATGTGCTGCGTAATATGCTTGGGATGTGCAGTGTAATATGCTTGGGATGTGCTGCGTAATATGCTTGGGATATGCAGTGTAATATGCTTGGGATGTGCTGCGTAATATGCTTAAGATGTTTGCTGTTTGTGTTTCTCTAGATTCCACTTTACTTACAGTACTCGTGAATTGCAAATGCTAATTAAGAACCAGTGAGTTGCAAAGTAACCGCAGAATCATGTAATCCTGTCACACCCGAAGCACCTGCTTTAGATAATGTGGCATACTTAAATTGTTTGCCGTCTACTATTAATTCCATGCAAAATATTCAAACAACTGTCGGAGATCAGCAGGAATATTCAGACGTGTTGTATGAGCTGCATGGACCCTGCAGGTCTCTTCCTCATCTCTCATCGCATGCACTAAACCTCCGGAGAATAATAATGTCAGAGAGCTTCTAATGCTGGGTAATCTGGACGCCATCATATCACAGGGACGTGTGCTGGTCAGAAACTGCAGAGAATACCGATTTCTCCCGGTGAGGACACTCACCCTCTGCAGGATGTTGTGATGTTTCATCTTACCGTCATTAATCATGAGTGGGCACTCTGAGCATGTTCCTACAGAGCCAAGTATGAGTGACCACTGGAATGAGACACAAAGATGAGCAGTGCTGTACAATGCACCACAACAAAACACAAAACATATTCCCATAGGACACAAAGACCCCGTTCTGCCCAGTGCTTCACACAATACCATCAGCGTGGCCAAATGACACGGTGCATACTTTGCTTCCCTTAAGCTCACCGTGCTATATTCTGCCATTTTTTTTAAGTAACTAAAGAAATACATTAAAATCATAAGAATGTTATCGTATAACCTTCCGTTGCTGAGCGTTCCAGGGGTTTAAGACTCGGAATGGTGAAGAGAAGAGCAGTGCTGTGTATAGAGCATCGTTGGAAAGATATTCACCACCCTACCATGTGCACGGAGTATACACTGAGTAAAAATATTCTTGTCAGGCAGGTGATAGGGGCTTTTTGCTATATCGATATGCTTCATCCATTTGGAAGACTGATCTACTCACGCTATTTGCCTTTGGCGGCTGGAAGACATTTGTGGAAATGTCTTTTAACTGGAGGAATAGCCCCATGTTTTCTGACCTGTTCTAACAAAGGGCAAACATTGCAGAATTTATGAAAGTCCAGGAATATGACTGGATTTCCAAATGAGCAGCCTTGTGACCTGGTCCTCCGTGGGTAGTGGGAGATTATTATTTTTTTATATATGTAGCGCACTTTCCCCCACCCCCTGGGAGATATGGCGGCTACGGTGTATGTGGTGCGTTACCTGCGGCTCACAGGAGGCCTGAACCTCCGCTGCTGGGAGCCTGGGATGTACCTGATCCGGTTGAAGCTAAGAGTTGTCTTAGAGCCTCCACCCTACGCGTTTCGTCCTACACGTCAGATGAAGTTCTAGTTACAGGACGAAATGCGTAGGGTGGAGGCTCCAAGACAACTCTTAGCTCCCCTATTCAGTATCTACTTCCAGCAGAATCTCCCGATCACCCCTGGACAGTATACTCGAGTTGCGGCCGTTATCCCGGTTGAGTGACGTCAGCGGGCTAGTCTCGCGAGATCGGAGGAACAACCAGGAAGCTCAGGAGAGTAGCTGCAGCCGGAGGAGAGCCACTACGGAGGATTTCGGCGTTCCACGTGGAGGACAAACACATCGTAACTCCAGGCAGCAGGACGGAGAGGATTATTATATCCTATATGCTTGTTAACATCTGCTACTTTGTAAGTAGCGATCTACCTTTGCGCATATATACTTTTACTAAACGTACTTCACTATATTTTGTTTTCTCTTCATTTCATTTCAGAGTAACCAGCAATTCCCAATATATCCTCAGTCCATTTATGCTCAATTTTATTGTTTAGTTTGCAGTTTTGCGCCGATTTACTTCCCTTCCCATATATATGTGCTATTGTGTATAGCTTAACATTTAGGCAACAACTGTTACTATTTTTGTTTAACTGTTTTAATTTGCGCACTTAGTATTTTTATAGTATATGTAACGGTATTTCTGGCCCGGCCTGACCCACCCAATCTCACATTGGCCCCTGTGGTCTAACCGGACCCCATTACAGTGTAGATATAAAAAAGAACAATAATTCTTCTGAGTTTGTCAGATTAGAGAACCTCCTGAAATTGGAGGCTCGCCATTGGTGGGATGTATATTTTCTTAAAAAAATACCTACAAGAGGGAAGAGCCCCACGAGGCCTTAGGCTGTTGAAAGACCCCACATTTGAAGATCCTGAATTTACAAAATCTTGGAATGAAATCTTAGATGTTAGTACTTTTGCCCTTATGAGATTATTGATCACATATAGGGAAAAGGTTTTGGAAAATTTAGCTGTGGAAATAGATCAGCTACAAAGTGAATTAAAATTGTTTAGCGATACAATTGAATTTAATGATTTAATGGAAATTACCGATATGAACTTAGAGAGATTTGAAGAAGAACTCATCGCTTCAAAAAATAATAAGTTTGATAGGGACTATATAGATTATTCCACTAACAAACAAAGGAATTGGGGGAAAAAACATGAGAAAAATTATAAATTCAAACCCAAGCAAAATATAAAAAATCAATATCATTCTCGGGGTAGGTCCTCCCAAACTCCAAACGGAAGGGCCTACCCGGTCATTGAACAATCATATAAAAATCCCAACGACCTAGGGAGGAAGGCAGCTGTCCCTCAAAAATCAAAAAGTAGAGAAACTGAGAAACCCAACCATAGGCTCTTGAATACCAAATCACTAATATCCAAGAGAGGAGTTTTTTCAACCCCTAAGGATTTAAGTCAGGATTCATTTAGACCAATCTCTGATACGTTTAGAATAAATGAGGTCTCACATATTGAAGGGAACCTAGGAGCCAGACCAAAGACAAGATCTGGCTTTGTGGAAAGTTTCAGAAATACTCCAAGTGAGTCTTTTTTAGAGAAGGGAAGGAGCGGAAAGAGGTTGGTGTACCCAAATCAGAAACAGAAGAAAGACCCAGATTTAAAAGAAGCTCGGGAGAAGGAAATGCTACTCCTGGAGAAGCGAAAGAAGCAATTAATACAAACACAGAAAGATCTAAAAAAGCTAGAAAAAGAGGTAGCAGAGGGGGCAAGGAGGTTCAAAGAAAAAGACAATACAAAATAGCCAGAGAAACATGTAAGGGAAGTATCTTTAATCTGTCTAGTGTTCCACTTACAGTGGATCAGAGTAGAGTACTGGAGAAAGGCCTCTCTTTTGCCCCTACCAGTGGACCAGTTTTATTTGATTTATTTATTGACCTACATAGGTTCACCAGGAAATTAACATTAAAGCGACATTTCTTAAAGAACGGTATCAAAGGTGTTCCTATTTACGATAGTTCTGTGCAGGCCAAAGAAATTGAATGCTTAGCTTCAATGGTTGCACTTTTGGAGGAGAATGAGGGGCCTCTGGAAACTGAGTTAAGTTTGAATTCAATGGGAAATCAAAACAGAACAATACATTCTAATTTTAAACCCAGGTCTAATTTTAACCCAACTCAATCTAAAGGTCCCAATGTTGAGGTATTTTTTAATCTAGTTCTGAAAGATCTGGAGACCCTATGTGAACACCCCCCCAAAACAAGACAAAACCTTACACCAACAGAGACAAAAGCTGTCGATGAATTAAAAAATAATCAAAATATTATTATCCGCCAAGCAGATAAAGGTGGAGGGATAGTAATTCAAGATAAAATTGATTATGTAGCTGAAGCCCTTAGAATCTTAGGAGATGGGGAGGCATATTCCACCCTCAAAACAGACCCGTTGACTATTTTTCAAAAAAATCTTTTACTCTTATTAAGGGATGGGAAAGAATTGGGAGTAATAAATCAGTCAGAGTTCAAATTTCTTTATGTGGAAAACCCTAGAACACCAATAATGTACCACCTACCAAAGATTCACAAGAGTATTACAAACCCGCCTGGTCGCCCGATTATATCGGGAATAAACTCTCTTACCTCAAACCTGTCCGAATTTGTTGACTCGTTCCTCCAAATACATGTAAAAAATTTGAAATCTTACACAAGAGATACCAAACATATTTTGGATATATTGGAGAATTTGAAATGGGCTGATGATCTAATATGGGTAACGTGTGATGTCACTGCACTGTATACAAATATCATCCATGAGAAGGGAATAGAAGCAGTTGACTATTTTTTAAAACAGGACCCTTGTATGAGCAATGAGCAACGATCGTTTATAATAAAAAGTATTGATTTTATCTTAAAAAATAATTATTTTATATTTGATAACAAATTTTACATCCAGAAAATTGGTACGGCTATGGGGACAAAGTTTGCCCCTAGCTTTGCCAATCTTTTTATGGGTAAGTGGGAAATAGAGAATATTTGGCAGAACAATCCCTTTTTTAAAAACATCTATTTTTATAAACGGTTCATAGATGACCTTTTAATAATATGGAAGGGTACAGAAGAAGAGCTTTCACAATTTTACATTTATTTAAATAATAACGAAGTAAACCTACAGTTCACTCATGAACATCATCCGGGTACTATCAATTTTTTGGATCTAGTTTTATTTAGTGAGGGGGACAAGATTTTAACCAAAACGTTTTTTAAGAAGGTAGATGCCAACAGTTACCTTGAGCGGACCAGTAACCATTCTAAGGCCTGGATCAATAATATACCCTATGGGCAATTTTTAAGAATTTTTAGAAACTGCTCAAAAGAATCAGATTTTATGGAACAAGCAGATGCACTTTATATGAAATTTTTAGCCAAAGGATATAAAAAAGATAAATTGGACGCTGCACTTTTAAAAGTGAAGGGACAAATAGACTATGTCTGATACAGGATAAACAAATTACTGAAAATCCAGAACAGGCAGCAATTAAGGATTCGAAAGATGTAGAAAACTGTTTATTCATCACAAAATACAATGGGGCCTGTAAAGATATAAAAAAGATTCTTACAAAACATTGGGGTATTATTTTAAATGATCCCATTATAGGAAAAACATTACATAACAAACCAGGAATTGTCTTTAAGAGAGCAAAAAACCTGAAGAATGTTTTAGCTCCCACTATTTTAAAACAAAATAAAATTGGACTGAATAAAATAGAAACTCAAAATACATGGTTACCGACATGCCCAGTTGGCTGTTATAAATGTGGTCGTACTAATTGTTTAACCTGCAAACACATTAAAAATAAGTGTACAGAGTTTGTGTCCAAGGCTACAGGAGAAACATTTAGAATAAAACAGTTTATTAACTGCAATACGACATATGTTGTTTATCTGCTTAGTTGTCCCTGCGGTCTTTATTATATAGGCCGCACGAAGAGAAGTTTAAAGGAACGTTTTACCGAACACAGGCGAAACATTTTAAAAGGCTTCCTTGGACATGGGGTTTCACGTCATTTTTTAACAGCCCATAATAAAGAATTAGAAGGTCTATCCATTATCGGTATCGAACACATTAACCATACAACCATGAGGGGTGACAGACTTTTAAAACTTAGGAAACAAGAAACTTACTGGATTTTTAAATTACAAACAATGAGTCCAGCAGGTCTAAATGAAGAATTGGATCTTTTAGCTTTTCAGTAACTTTTATCTGTCTCATTAACCATTTATTGTTTAATATTAAGAGTGTCTCTATGTTGAATTGATTTTAAGATGTTCTAAATTGTATCCACAAGTGTTTAATATATTATCTATCCATTTTATGCATTGATTGATTTTTTTTTGTTTTTTTATTGTTGTAATAATGAAATTAGTGAGTCATTTAGTATACATATATTTGAGGGCTATACAAGGTGTTTTATTTATTTATTTAAATTATCATAATACATATTAAGGAAGTTATTTGTTTTTACAAATACGAACACCAAAAAATCCACAATAGAATACAAGTTTAAATAATATTTTATTAACCAATTTTTAGATTTGTAAACATTTTAATATACATTGCAATTATTTTCTTCTTTTTTGTTTTTATGTTTTTTGTTTAAGTAGTGTTTTTTGTGACATGAACCAGTCATTTGTATCATGAGCACCAGTCCTTTAAAATAATGGCTTTATTGAATCATTATGTAAGCCTTTTATCACATTATATTGTGTCAATGTAATCAACATGGCTATAAATTAAGAAGGCACTGGTGCAAGGATATCCCTGACGAAGCCCTTTGGTGAAACGCGTAGGAGGAGGAGCAATAGGGTGTTGCTACCATTCAGTACAGTGGAGTTGTTGCTGACATCACACGTTGGGCTCCAGCTGATCGCAACCTGTTTGCCTGGTGATCGGCAATTTGAAGGAGGAGGAGAGCTGACAGACGAAGCCCAGAGACTACCGGGAAGGGTCTGTGCGTCACAGCCGGAAGTGACATCAGACCCGGACACCCGGAGGGCTGTCTGCTACCAAGCGCAATCAGCGCATCTGAACAGCTTGCTACGGAGCAAATTTCAGGAGCAAGGAGGATTACGGGACACCAACATATCAAAGTGGATTAAGGGTGAGCATTTTTAGCATTGCCTCAGCCCTGGGGTACCCCCTCCTTTTTTCCCAAATCTGCCCGGGCAGTGCACAGATTGCAGGACTGAGATTTATCATCAGGCTACTCCCGTTTTTAACCCCTTGGAGACCCATCAAGTGCAATTGCACATACAGCTTCAACCACATAGTTTTTTCTTTTTTTAATAATATTATATGCATTTATTCTTATGCTGTTGTTGTCCTAGAGGTTCTGCCCTGGGACTAGATGTTTTAATAAAGTTATATAGTTTGACCTCAACCCTATACTGACTGCGCTTCTAACCTTTTCTTTGTTACAGTGTAGATATGCCTGATGGTGCACCTGTTGGCTACAGGACTCCTGAGTCTCCCGCATGATGGTGTGTGGGGAGGACCCGTCAGACAGGCAGCTGAGGTAGTGTGCTGAGTCTCACCTAGTTCCAGTGCAGCGCCTCCACCTCACCAGGGTCCCTGCGTCCGCATGGGGATGATCCTGACGAGGAACTCCTCGGTGGTGCAACCTCCTGTGTAATCATTGGACTCTCACACACAGGGGTTTCTCTGATCAGCTCCATCTTTATTGTCACGGTGGGCATAGCTGCCCTCCACAATGGGTGTATTTAGCCGATCATCTCGCCCGTGCTCCCCTTTGATAGGTATGTCACCTAGATCAGGGATTCACTTATTCCCGCAGGAATCACTGTCCTGTGCCAGGTCCCTGGACACAGCCTCCCATGGAGTTACTATAACATAACTGACACTCTGATAGAACTTGAACTCCTTCCTCAGCTCTGACAAGAGCTGGAACTCCTTCCTCCTCTCAGCAGAACTACTAACTTTTAAACACAGTGCTGTGCCTTATGTAAGCTTCTGAGGCTGACACACCTCTGACATCACTAACCATGGAGTCAGAGCATGTGACCAGTCCCAGCCATACACAGGGCACCCCACCAGGGTGTGAGGGGAAACCTCCATAATTACTGCTGGCATGCCCACACTTACCAGGCCTTACTGCCAACAGGAGAGATGACTGTAGGCATTTTACATGACCGCTACATATATATATTTTTTTTTATAGTATATATATATATATATATATATATATATATATATACAGTGTTCGACAATCATATACATTTACACGCCCGGGGCGAGGGGATTTAACCCCCGGGCGAGTAAATATTGGCCCAAGCAGCACACGTGTTTGTTTTTTTAAATTTTCCCTGCTCGCGCTGAAAAAAAACAAAAAAACTCCCCCTGCCTGACAGCTGATTGGCGCGCGCTCCCAGGCTTTGTGGGCGCGCGGCCAGGCTCTATATGAGCCCGCCCCCAACGAGCGGCCATTCTTTCCCCATGGAGGACACAGTAAGTACTATCTGTGCCTTCCCCCTGTCCCCGGCGCTCCCGCTGCCCGCAGTTATGGAGGTGCTAGCGGGGGTGTTCTCCTGTCCCCGGCGCTCTCCCCCGTGACAGTCCCTCAGGTCCCCGCTTCACCCCGATCCCCGTGTCAGCCCGCGGGGCCGGGAGATTGGAGCAGGGATGCCCCTCAGGTCCCCGCATCACCCCGATCCCCGTGTCAGCCCGCGGGGCTGGGAGATTGGAGCGGGGATGCCACACGATACGTGTATATATTGTGACATAGTCCAAAGATGTTAGGCAGCTTTCTGCCCCATTTTAGAGCAGAAAGTGCAGGAATAGTTACAAATGATCCGTTCCACAGCTTCCCATTACCTCAGGCAGCTGGATGGAAAATCCAGACCACAGATTACAATGGCTCTAGTTCTCCCTCACCTGCTCTTCTAATCACATGCACAGGTATTTAGAGCAGAGAGGTTTTGCATTTCACTCTCTCTCCTTGGAGCCTGGGGGCTGGGGGTGTCGCTACTCTCCTGCATCCAGTATCGAGGTTGACGGCCTCTCCACGTATGACAGTACCAGAGGATTTGCCTGGACACCACGAACAGATAAGACAAATGATTACTGCTGTTGCTAAAAGACTGTACTGTATCTTGTGTCCCTAAATGAGAGAGCATTGTTTTAAGCTGGGGAACCAGTTTAGTTGGCCAGCAGCTGTTAGAGAGACTGATTCTGATGTGTAGTTAGATCCCTGAAAGGGATAGGATTTGCTTATATGATTTTGGTTTTATTTCTTGAAATAACAGTGTGGGAAATATTGTAACACTGAAATGTGTGAACTGCTGAATGAAAGTATCTGAGTACCTCTAACCTTCACATGTTAAAGCTGCAGTACCTTACTTGGATGAAAATAAAGCAGGCAGAAGCCTGAGTTAAGCAGCATAATACTTTGCATGATCCTGTTTGTTGTATAATTAACCCTAGAAGACTGTGTCGGGAAGAACCCAGACAGACGTCAGCACTACAAAAGAGGGGCGTTTGTCACATATGGTGGAGAATGCGGGTCGACACTAAAAAGTCTGTGGGTTTGCAAATAAATGCGGGGGTTTAAAATGGCCGCCCAGCTGAACTAAAGTACAGATGCTATGAGTGAAGTCTGTCCCAATGTGTATATCAGTTGTGCTTCTAGCATACACAGAGAATGTGCGAAGTGTGGATGCAATAGCACCCTGAACCCAAACAGAAAACCAAAATGTTTTGCTGAAGAAAAAAAAAAAAAAAAAAAAATTGCATCTAGCAAGTGCTGTTTGTAAAGCTAATGCATTTTGCTGAAGTGAGTGAATTTGCAGCTAGCAAGTGCTGTATGCAAGTTGCTGAAGGGAGTGAAATTGCAGCTAGCAAATTGTTCCTGCCGGGTTTCTAAAATGGCCGACGTGAAATGTTTATTTTGTAATGTACATAATCATGAAAAACAGTGTCCCTTCAGGCCATACGATGATGATGATGATGATGACGACTCGTATGTGGCCCCTGGAGGAGAGCCGTACCCACAGATGAATTTAGTATGCTGGGCCTGTCATAAAGTAGGTCACATGGAAGATGTGTGCCCCAAAATTTTCAAAGACAAACAGCTGCAAAAGCAAGCAACGCCCTATGTGTGCAAGCAAGATGTGGAAGCTGATACCAGTGAGCGTGTGCCCAGTACCACTGATATCTCTGGAGCTAATAAAGCAAAAAGAAAGAAGAAGAAAAAGAAAACTGTCCCTCAAGTCACAGGGGAAGTGACCGAGCCACTTGAACCTGCGCTGTCAGGACATGCGTCAGAAAGGCGCCGAGATGTGCTGCAGACCGGAGTGATCGGCAGAATTGTCACGGGAACAGTGGCAAAGGAAAAGGAGGAGCAGAGGGAAGCTGAATCCTTGAACCAGGATAAAGAGGCTTTGGTTTCTGCACTCCAAGCTGCCCGCCATAATTATGAAGTCCTGTGGCAGGATTTGGTGAAGGAGCGAGAATGTTGGAAGAAGGAGCAAGAATCTAACAATAAGGTGCGAGAAGCGAACGCCGAGTTACAGAGGTGTATACTTCCAGCTTTACAAGAGCACGAGGCTTTGAAGAAAACAGAGTCTCTCTTACGGAGTGAGCTGGAAGAGGTGACGACTAGTCTGGAAAAGGCCAACACCGTAATTGTCACCATGGATGAAAAACAGATTAAGTCTGACAAATTGATTGCTATCCTAAAACAGAAATACGGGAAGGCTCTACAAGAGGTTCATGCGCTCAGCACAGAGGTGCAACACTTGCGCCTGGAGGGCCACGGTCTGAACACAGAGCTGGGAATGTTGAAGCAAACCCATGAGATTGCCCTAAGTGAGTTAGAGACTGTAAAGCAAGAAAATGAGACTCTGAAATTGGAAAATTCAGATTTGACTGACCAAGCAGAAAAAATAAAGAAACAGTTGACTCAGAAAAAATTAGAAGTGCAGGAAGCACTGATGCACACTCAGAGCCAGCACCAGGAAGAAATGGACGCTCTGAGAACAGAATTGCGAGATGTATGCACAAAACAGAATTCTCTCGTGGAGGAACTTAACATTTTGAAAAAGGAGAAAAGCATTAGAATAATTCAGAAGCACTGCAAAGCTCTTATCCAAGGAAGAAGGGAAAGAGAAAATTATCAGCGTAAACGCGCCGCAACTATCATCCTACAGGCTGCCTACAGAGGGATGAAAATTCGTGTGTTCAATCACCGGAATAAAGCAGCCTGTGTTCTTCAATCATTCTACCGTGCCCGCATGGTACGAAACAGGTTCCTCATTATGAAAGGAGCAACTATAAAAATCCAGTCTCTGACTAGGATGACACAGAACAGGATTCGCTATCAAACCCTGAGAAATGCGTCACTGGTTATCCAGCGGTACTTCCGCCTGAATAAATGTAGACCTCAGGAAAGAGAGGTCCAAGACTACATGCCTGCCGGCTGCAAAGGTAAAATGCCACAGGGTACAGCCAGAGTTAGTGAGAGCCCCATCAAGGTGAAGGTGCTCCAGGTAATCAGTGCTTCATCTTCTAAATACCATATAATTGCCCCAAAGGAAAAATCCCAAATCTCTGTGAGTGATGGTCATGAGAAAATACATGGCAGTAAGAAGTACCATAAAGGTTCAAAGGTCGCAAATCAAAAGCGACGAAGGTCAACGCTGGCCTTGAATTTTTCCGGATCTCGCCACTCTGGGCCACAATATAAAGACAAAGACTATCCGGGCCCAGAGTTCCGTCAGAAGCTAAAGAAACAGTCCAGTCATTTGCAGTTTGCAGCGGCCTATGAAATAAAGTCAGGAAATGTAATGGACTGGAAGTCAATGAAAAAAAAAAAAATGTGTTTGGGGAATTGACCGATATTTTTTTTGTTATTACACGTGTGGACTATGTCACGGACACTTAACTATGCAAATAAGCTATTGTAGTTAAGGTATATTAGGCCTCTAGAATAAGCATTTTGTCAAGGGTACAGTGTTATATTGGTTCTCTGTGTTGAAAATGTAGCTAAACTACAAATTAATATACAGGGTTGATGGACCTTTCAGTTGGTAAATTATATAATGAAGTTCATATTCGTGTCATGTGAATACTTAATGTTGTACTGAGGAGTTAGCTCAAGTATTTCAGGTAGGACGCTCACCCCAGTGAGGTCCATGGCCGCTCACCCCAGTAGGTGTGAGCTGGGGAGGGGGATATGTGACATAGTCCAAAGATGTTAGGCAGCTTTCTGCCCCATTTTAGAGCAGAAAGTGCAGGAATAGTTACAAATGATCCGTTCCACAGCTTCCCATTACCTCAGGCAGCTGGATGGAAAATCCAGACCACAGATTACAATGGCTCTAGTTCTCCCTCACCTGCTCTTCTAATCACATGCACAGGTATTTAGAGCAGAGAGGTTTTGCATTTCACTCTCTCTCCTTGGAGCCTGGGGGCTGGGGGTGTCGCTACTCTCCTGCATCCAGTATCGAGGTTGACGGCCTCTCCACGTATGACAGTACCAGAGGATTTGCCTGGACACCACGAACAGATAAGACAAATGATTACTGCTGTTGCTAAAAGACTGTACTGTATCTTGTGTCCCTAAATGAGAGAGCATTGTTTTAAGCTGGGGAACCAGTTTAGTTGGCCAGCAGCTGTTAGAGAGACTGATTCTGATGTGTAGTTAGATCCCTGAAAGGGATAGGATTTGCTTATATGATTTTGGTTTTATTTCTTGAAATAACAGTGTGGAAAATATTGTAACACTGAAATGTGTGAACTGCTGAATGAAAGTATCTGAGTACCTCTAACCTTCACATGTTAAAGCTGCAGTACCTTACTTGGATGAAAATAAAGCAGGCAGAAGCCTGAGTTAAGCAGCATAATACTTTGCATGATCCTGTTTGTTGTATAATTAACCCTAGAAGACTGTGTCGGGAAGAACCCAGACAGACGTCAGCACTACAAAAGAGGGGCGTTTGTCACAATATATATATATATATATATATATATATATATATATATATATATATACACACACACACACACGTATATGTATATGTATATATATATATATATATATATATATATATATATATATATATATATATATATATATATATATATATATGTATATATATGTAGAGGTATCAGTACCGTGTTAGCCGAGCTTCAATAATCAAAAAATAAATAGATGATACCGTTCTGTGGCTAACGAAATGCTTTTATTTGTGCGAGCTTTCGAGATACACTGATCTCTTCTTCCGGCGATGTTACAATGAATGAAGCAAGCAAAAGCTATACTATAAACAGTGTCTATTGGAATGTTATCTGTGCTGGTCCTTCCCCCGGTGTGGATGTGTTTTATGGCTGGAGGTGTCAAAAGGTTCCTGAAAGCAAGTGATGAAAGAGTGTGTATGTGTATCAGTGTGAATTAACATGAATGGAGAGCCCACAGTATATATACAGTGCTTTACAAAAGGTGTGTGTGGAGTGGGAGCGGATATACATGGGGTCTGCGTGCGCCGCAGGTACTGTTGGGTAACGCGTCAGAGCAGCGGAGCCTAGCAGCGATCCTGACAGAGAGATGGGGGATGGGAGGAGGGGGCCTGAGAACTGGGGCGGGGAGGGAGGAGGGGGTATGAGATGGGGATATGGAGGGAGGAGGGTGACTGAGAGATAGGGGGAGAGAGATGAAGGGGGGTGATGGATGGGGGGGCTGAGATATGGAGGGGATGATTGTTGTAAGGGGGCTGAGAGATGGAGGGAGGGGGGATGATGGGTGGAAGGGGGTTGAGAGATAGAGGGAGGAAGATGGGTGATGATGGACGGGGGAGAGAAGAGATTGTGCATCCCTCTTCCTTATACTACGGTAGCCCAGTTGCAGCGAGAGGCTGTTGCTGGTCAGAGCGGTGTCCTGCGTGACTCCCATGGGGAGCGGTCGTGCCTCTGAGAGCCGCTAACGTTGGCATCCCGTATTATAAAAACTTAAATGTGGCAACCCAAACCATGAGGTGCCTTACAGCTCCATGCCGCTTATAAACAGGAGCCTTACTCTAATACTTCTGTTGTACGGCCCTGCTATAAATCTCCCCAGCTGTCACTAACATGTTTCTTCTCACTCGGCTCACAGCTTCGGGGGTTTGTTGAGTTTTCTCGTCACAAAATCTCTGTCCCAATAATGACGCTGTGAGCACACTGTGCATCGTTCCCGGGACTGACGAGCGATCAATATCATCCTTCATCCCTTTCACGCTGTGAGCACACTGCATCGTTCCCGGGACTGACGAGCGATCAATATCATCCTTCATCCCCATCACGCTGTGAGCACACTGTGCATCGTTCCCGGGACTGACGAGCGATCAATATCATCCTTCATCCCCATCACACTGTGAGCACACTGTGCATCGTTCCCGGGACTGATGAGCGATCCATTTTGTCCTTCATCCCCTTCAAACTGTGAGCAGACTGTGCATCGTTCCCGGGACTGATGAGCGATCAATAACGTCCTTCATCTCCATCACACTGTGAGCACACTGTGCATCGTTCCCGGGACTGACGAGAGAACCATAACGTCCTTCATCCCCTTCACACCATGAGCACACTGTGCATCGTTCCCGGGACTGACTGGAGAACCATAACGTCCTTCATCCCCTTCACCCTGTGAGCACACTGTGCATCGTTTCCAGAACTGACGACAGAACCATGACGTCCTTCATCCCCTTCACACTGTGAGCACACTGTGCATCGTTCCCGGGACTGACGAGCGATCCATATTATCCTTCATCCCCTTCACGCTGTGAGCACACTGTGCATCGTTCCCGGGACTGACTGGAGAACCATAACGTCCTTCATCCCCTTCACCCTGTGAGCACACTGTGCATCGTTTCCAGAACTGACGACAGAACCATGACGTCCTTCATCCCCTTCACACTGTGAGCACACTGTGCATCGTTCCCGGGACTGACGAATGATCCATATTATCCTTCATCCCCTTCACGCTGTGAGCACACTGTGCATCGTTCCCGGGACTGATGAGCGATCCATATCGTCCTTCATCTCCATCACGCTGTGAGCACACTGTGCATCGTTCCCGGGACTGATGAGCGATCCATATCGTCCTTCATCCCCTTCACGCTGTGAGCACACTGTGCATCGTTCCCGGGACTGACGAGCGATCCATATTATCCTTCATCCCCTTCACACTGTGAGCACACTGTGCATCGTTCCCGGGACTGACGAGAGAACCATAACGTCCTTCATCCCGTTCACACTGTGAGCAGACTGTGCATCGTTACTGGGACTGACGAGAGAACCCTAACGTCCTTCACACTGGTGGAAAGTAAATTAGGTTTCCAATAACTCCTCAGTTTATCAATCCCCTGACACATTAAGTTAACCCCTGGAAAGACTGCGCCGTCTCAATTCCAAGCTGGTTATTTTTGACATTCTGCCAAAACACAAACGTGACACTGGACGAGCAGGGAACGCATGGCGTCTTCTTCACAAGAATCAGCGCAATCCCAGAAAATCAATTCCAATCTGCATTTTCATCGATACAGCTACATAAATCTCCCTGGGCCCTGAGCCATGATCCGTTTACCAATGTCTGTAGCATATTCATAATTAGGACATCAGTAGCAGTCCTCAGAATAGCACCAAATGATTTGTAAAGATTGTATTCCATGTGTATTATATATGATTTATAATCTATGCGGGTTTAATTCATCTCACCGTGTACTGGATGAAGTTCGTCTGATACATTCTCCTTACCATTTACGCTCAATACCGGCCTAGCATGGTAAATACCGACCTTTTATTTATTGCTTTTGTAGCTGTTGGTTCCCCTTACCACTGATGAGTCGGGTGCGTCCGGCGGGTGCCGGGAGCGTTGCGGGGGCGCGCAGGTGCCGGTGCAGTGTGCGCGCGCGCCTCCGGTGAGTGTGGGGAGAGGACTGAGGGTGTGTTCCGGAGCGGCGAGTGGGTCACCGGAGCCCCGCGGAGGCTTCAAGTGCAGGGAGTCGCTATCTTTAAGCTTGCGCATGCGCAGAACACCCCCAGGTTGAGATGGCCATTAGAGGGAAGTGCACGGATGCGCAGAGTAGGCAGTCAGTGCAGGGAAGGGCTCAAAGGGGAACTACAAGCCCCACGATGCACTGGGGCATGTCACATGGACGCAGCTAAGCCCATAGGGCTGTGAGGATGTCCTGCTTCCAAGATAGATACTTTTGGCGCGTCTAGGGATCATGCCAGTCAGAAGAGGGAGCTGGTCCTAGTAGGTTGTGTCTCAGAGCCAGTGGCTCTGAGACTAGGCCTAGTACATTCCCCCGCAGGCCCCAGCTAGGCCCCAACTCACAGTAGCTTGTGGTTACTTCAGGGAAGGCCCCTTAGACAGGGACGCTTCCTCACTTTACTGTCTAGTGTCAGGGACACAGTGAAGACGCGCACGGTGATTACGGCCTGTGGTCTGGGACTAGACCACCTCCGTTGCAAGAGACTCTGGTAAATTATCCACACCGGAATTGACCCCACGCGGAGGCAGACGCCATTGCGGATGACAACGTTGGATCAGACGGATCCTCTTCATTAATCTGCATCACCCAGGTGCTGGAGCTCCCGGGCAGGCACCCAACTAAGTGCACCAACACTACACGGGATAGCGCTATCTCCTACGTTTCGGGTGGGCCTTGACATTGGCCTGCCCAACTTCTCCTGACTCCTGACATCCTCCCCCCCCCCCCCCTCTCGCAGACTCACAGCTTCTCTGCACAGCACACGAATCAGCTGCTGCTGCAGATGTCGGGTAGTGCTGCAGGGGGGGGGGGGGGGGCTGCCGCTGCGATGCCGGGCTCAGGGAGAGCTGGGAGAGTTACCCCACCTCTACCCCTCCGGCAGACGCGGAATCCCTGATCGCGACGGCCGTTTTATAACGGGGTTCAGCTGTATATGCTCGAGTGTGTTTATTATTATTGTTCCTGTAATGGGCTCATCCCACCAAGTTGGGATCCTTTGCAGGTGGAGGCGCTTTCAGCAGTCGGATCAGGTACACCCCAGGCTCCCAGCGTGGAGGTTCAGGCCTCCTGTGAGCCACAGGTAATACACCACACACACCGTAGCTGCCATATCTCCCATAGGGCGGGGAAAAGTGCGCCACACTCTGTTCTGCATTGGTCTAATAGTTATTTTAACCATAAGTCCAGGACACACGCTCTGGTTGGCTGAGTTGACACCATTAAGGGCAGAGTAAAGATAACAATTTGTTTCTGATCGGTGTTCAACCGGAGTAACATACAGTAATGATGTAAAGTTTTTATTCAAAGCTACAGAGGAGGAGGTTACACTGAATACTGTTATATGAGGAGGAGGTTACACTGAATACTGTTATATGAGGAGGAGGTTACACTGAATACTGTTATATGAGGAGGAGGTTACACTGAATACTTTTATATGAGGAGGTTACACTGAATACTGTTATATGAGGAGGAGGTTACACTGATCCCTGTTATATGAGGAGGAGGTTACACTGAGCCCTGTTATATGAGGAGGGGGTTACACTGAGCCCTGTTATATGAGGAGGAGCACTGAGCCCTGTTATATGAGGGGGAGGTTAAACTGAGCCCTGTTATATGAGGGCAGGTTACATGTCAGCAAAAGAAGAATTAAAAAAAAATTGAAAAATACCGGTTGCATAAGTATTCAGCCCCTTATGTCAGTGCTTGGTAGAAGTACTTTTGCAGCAATTACTGCTATGAGTCTCTTTCGACCGGTTTCCAGCTTTACACAGTCGGATGGTGATATTTTTGCCCATTCTTCACGGGAAAATGAATCCAGTTCTGGTAAGTTTGTTGGGGATCGTCGATGGGCGGCAATCTTCAAGTCTCGCCTTAAATATTCATTGGATTCAAGTCAGGACTGTGACTGGGCCGCTCAAGAACATTCATTCTCCTCTTGTTCCGACTCCCCAGTGTGGCTTTGTGTTTCGGGTCATTGTCCTGCTGCAATGGGACTTTCCTCCCCAGTGCCAGAGTCTGGGCAGAACCCACACAGGTTTTCCTCCAGGATTCTCCTGTACTCTGCACCATCCATTCTCCCCTCTATCCTGACGAGCTTCCCAGCCCCTGCTGAAGAGCAGCGTCCCCATAACATGATGTTACCACCACCGTGCCAGACAGCTGGGATGGTGGTGACTGGCGATGTGCAGTGTGGAGCTTGTGCCAGACGCAACACTTGGAATTTAGACCAAAAAGTTCAATCTTTGTTTGAGAAAAGGCATATAGATGATACTGGAGACATGTGGGAAAAGGTTTTGTGGTCAGACGAGACAGAAATGTTACCCAAAGCCACACTGGAGTGGTTGAACAGGAGGAGAATTAATGTTCTTGAGCGGCACAGTCACAGTCCTGCCTGGAATCCAATGAACATTTATGGCAAGAGTTTATCTGGATGTTTGGGCGCAAATGGCTGTAACAGAGGAAACAGCTATGTATGGAAAAGAACAGTCATTAAGTTTTAAAGTTTTAAAGCAGTTCTAAATAAAGAGACAATAAAATAAGTTCCAAATGGAGAATAAAACACTTTAGAACACTTATAAGAATAAAATATTTAAATAATGTGGCAATAAATATATAAAATAACCTAAAAATACCAATATCAATAGTAGATGGATAAAAGCGGTTGTGCGTTCCTGAGTATAAGTCCTGCAGCCACAGTCCAGATTAGGGGATTTTCTGGTCCCCTCACACAGTCTAACAAGAGTTTATCTGGATGTTTGGGCGCAAATGGCTGTAACAGAGGAAACAGCTATGTATGGAAGAGAACAGTCATCTACTATATATTTCTGAGTTCACTGTATGTCTGCGTCCCTAGCGGCAATCTCATTGGTCCCTTGGCCTGCCCGCCCCCGCACCTCTCATTGGCCTGAGGCAGAGTGACGGGCCAAACAAAAAAAAATAAAAACACACACACACACACCACTCACCACTCTCCCCCGTCAGTTGGACCGCAGCTCACCTTCCACACACACACACACACCCCCCCCCCCCTCCTCTCCCGGTGCCCCTCACTCTCTCCCCCCACCTCACCCAAATCCCCACGCTCCGCAACATCCCCAGCCGCACCATCACCCTCACCGTGCGCCGCGGAGAGCAGCAAACTCCAGCCTCCTCCCTCGCGGCGCGGCCCGGGCCTCCTGCTCTCCCCCTCACCTTCCCTTCACCCCCCCCTTCACCTCCCCTCCATCTCCCCTCCACCCCCCTTCACCTCCCCTCCACCCCCCCTTCACCTCCCCTCCACCCCCCCTTCACCTCCCCTCCACCCCCCCCTTCACCTCCCCTCAACCCCCCCCTTCACCTCTCCTCCACCCCCCCCTTCACCTCTCCTCCACCCCCCCCTTCACCTCTCCTCCACCCCCCCTTCACCTCTACTCCACCCACCCCCCCTTCACCTCCCCTCCACCCCACCACCTCCCCCCCTTCCCCCCTCATCCCCCCTCCTCCCTTTTCTCCTTCCCCCCTCCACCCCTCCACCCCCCCTTCACCTCCCCTCCACTCCCCTCCACCCCCCCCTTCACCTCCCCTCCACCCCCCCTTCACCTCCCCTCCACCCCCCCCCTTCACCTCCCCAGCACCCCCCCC